>NW_025962043.1:0-97308 GCF_023159225.1 Perognathus longimembris pacificus | reverse complement strand
TGTTATTCCTAGGAAAGTATTATTAAAGAAAGAGAATGTGAAGAGGAAAATAAAGAAAAAATAGTGGAAGACAAATGCACAAAACAGAGAAAATTTATTTTTAAAAAGGGGAAAAAAACCCAGAAAATCGAACAAGGAAAACAATTTTTTGCTAAAAACAAACAGGTAAAAAAGGAATATAAAAACCAAATGACATTTCTGAAATGGGAAAAAACAAAATAAAAGCATAAAAAAATTGGAAAAGAAAATGGAGTCTTCCTTGTTTGGATGGGTTTTTTATTCTCTGGTTTCCTTGCGATGGTCAGCAGTATATTTTGCTGCTTGCCATGTTTGACTTGCTTTCAGTTTCTGGGGGTGGATCTACTTTGAACTGCATCCCTTGTTGGTGAGATCCTGGGTCGCTCTGGTTCACACAGCTTGCTAGTGGGACTTCGGTATCCTCTGTGGATGGGGCACATGCACAGTTTTGGGAACCCTGGCTCCACTACTCTGCTGTGGGGCCATTGCTTTCACTTTCAATTTAGAAATTTCAACAGTCAAGTCACCTCTCGCTGAGTCATGGCCTAGGTTGACCCTCCTACCTGGGCAGGGGTCCTTCTCCTGGCCAGAGCTAGCTCTCCCTGATTGGTCCCTCTTGCCTTTTTCAAATATGGCCCATTCATCCTTGCTTTCTGAAGGCCTACTTTTGTTCCAGTCTGGTCTGAACCTATGCCAGTGACAAAGATGGCACTTTCTCTAGCAATGGTGGAAGGGCTAAGCTCCAGATACTCCTTCACGGGCGCAAGTGAGTATGTCTTTATAGAGGTACTCACACTTTCTCTGCTATTTCAGCCTTTGGGTGCTCAGTCTGCAATCAAGGTCTGTCTGCTGTTGTCTGGAGGATTTTGTCCCTGTTGCTGTTGTGTGCTTTAGGTGCATGGAGTATGGGGAAATGTGTGGGCGCCAGCACTGGCTTGTTGGTGCACCACCAACTGGAAAAAATCTGTGTTTTCAGGCCAGCAAAGTATATTTTTTCTTCCTGGCCAATATCGCTGTACAGTTATAACTTACTTGGGCTGTCTTTCTAGGAATAAGATTTTCTCTGGTGGGGCAACACTGTAATGTCAAAATGTGTTTACCTTTGGGCTTGGGATATAGCCTTGTGGCAAGAGTGCCTGCCTCGGATACACGAGGCCCTAGGTTCGATTCCCCAGTACCACATATACAGAAAACGGCCAGAAGCGGCGCTGTGGCTCAAGTGGCAGAGTGCTAGCCTTAAGCGGGAAGAAGCCAGGAACAGTGCTCAGGACCTGAGTCCAAGGCCCAGGACTGTCCAAAAAAAAAAAAATGTGTTTACCTAGGGCTCTGCTGCTACTCCGCATCTTCTCAGAAGTGAATTTGAAATCCTTCATGATTCTGCTTTGATAAGATTGAAGACGTGGAATAATGTCGATACTCTTGTATTTTCTGAAACTCTGTCCATGGACAATGTAAGTATATATTTTGGAGTATGCTACACTTGATGCTTAGAAGAATCTCTTTTTGATAGCTGTATTTTTAAAACCTTTGAATAAGTCTGTTACATTCATGTGGAAAATGGATGTACTTCTACACTATTTCTGTAATCTTATCTGAGTATTTTGGAAACCGTGTATACTGGTATTAGAATTAGGAAATTGAAAGGGAATACCAAAATTGAGATACACAGGGTAAAAAAAAGAGAAACAACTAAAAAAGCAATACTTACAAATCTGTTTGCTTAAAATGCACTGAACACCACAGTGGGGGAATGGAAGGGGAAGGAGGGTATGAAGGACAGGGTAACAAACAGTACAAGAAATGTATACAATGCCTAATGTATGAAACTGTAACCTTACTGTATATCAGTTTGATAATAAAAATTTGAAACAAAAAAAAAAGAACCACATCAGCGGTATCAAAATGCCTGATTTCAAGCTCTATTACAAAAGCATTATTAAAAAAATACAACCTTCTATTGCCAAAAAGGTGATGCCTGATGAATACAATATGGCAGAACACCTTCAAAGAAACCAGAGACTTGCAGTCAGCTGATATTTGACCAAGGAATGAGAGACACAATAGAAAAATTAGCATCTTCAATTATTGGAGATGGGAAAAAAGGATCACCACAGGAAAAAAAAAACAAAGCTGATCCTAGCATAATAGCAGCACCGATGTCAACTCAAAATGGATTAAGATTTCAACATCAAATGTGAATCCTCATAACTATAATAGAACAGAGAAGCAGAGACATCAGGTCTTCCAGGCCTAGGGAGGAACTTCCTGAGCAGAGTCTGAGGCACACAACAGATTGATGAAAGATTGGAAAATGGGAGTACATTAAAATAAAAAATTTCTGCAGAGCTAAGGACATGGTCATGAAAGCAGACAGACAACCAAACAGTAATGTAACCGACAAATATTATAAAAGGTTAATGTTTCTCACATACAGGGGAAACAAGAAACTAATCCGTCCTAAATCCAACAATTCAATCATGGAGTTCGCCATGGATGTGAAAACAGACTTCACATAAGAAGAAATATAAATGATAATGACACACAGAAACATAGCAACCATCAATGGAAGTTAGTGATATGTAAACAAAAACAACACTGAAATAACATCTTCCCCAAGTCAGAATGAGATATATTCTGACCTCAAGCAACAAGTGCTGGAGTTGACTCCCTGAAAGAGGAAATGTACTGAACTGATTTTGGGAATGTAAACTACTACAACCACTCTTGAAAAGAGTATGGAGTATCTTGAAAAGAATACGCAAGGCATAGCACATGTACCATTCTGAGTAACAGGATCCATGATATGACGAGAAAACCTGCACATCCACGTTTATGTTGCACGCATCAAAATAACCAAGAAATGGAAACAGATCCAATGTCCCACTATACATGATTGGATCCAAGCAAATGGTATCTCTGTACAAGGGAATCCTACACAATCATTAGAAAACATTTGGAAAAAGGAATTCATTGGGAAACAAGCCTGGAACATAGAATGGAACATTGGCTGGCTGATATGTGTATGTTAGAAATAAGAAACACAGACATGATAAAGAAAGCAGGTACCAATTCACGGGGAGACAAGGAACGTGCTTGAGAGAAAGGTATCCAAAAGTGACACACAAACACTAATATTTATGTACATAAATTCAGATAGATATCTATATATTACCCAATCTGCAAGGAATTGTTTTATAGTTAATATTACTAGAGGCTTTAGAGATGAGATTGACAATAGACATTAAGGATATAATTTTTTGTTTTGGAAAAAATAATGAAAAAGGAAGTTGGTTTGTGCAAGAGGACAATTGAAGGAAAGAGGCAGAAAAATGAGCAAGAAAATAAATGCTGTGAGAAGAAATTTATGCACATTTTTCTCTCACCTCAATACTCCCTCAAAATATCCTTGATTCCTTGTTAAAAATTTCTTCATCTATCCTTTGTATACATTATTGGTAAAATGAAATTGTGGTTAGCAAGTAACTTAAACTCCTATTACCCTAGCAAAAGCACCATAACTGGAAGTAAATATTATCAGTTGATTCTGGAGAATTTTGAAGCTCTCTTTCTAATTCTGATCTATTAGAAAGAGATAATGTGCCAAATTTGGTATACAACATCGAGGTTTTGAAACAATTGGAACATTTCAATACTAGTGATACAGAATCATGTGAATATTCACATATATTTCAGATAATAAGGGATGCCATATGATTTGATTAAATCTTTTTTTCAAACCTACTGATAATTGAGACACAAATGTCCTTGGTCAAACAGGGCTGGTAGTAAACAAATTCTTCTGTTTTCTCTTTTAGAATAGCAAAATCAATTTATAAGACACATATTTGAAATCAAGTTCAAAGACATGAAGAAGACATACACAGCTAATAAGGGAGAAAAGAACATGAATCATACTAGAAAATGGAGAGCATAGTCCCAGTTCTCTGATTTAGTATGAACCACATAATCATAACTGAGCCTACTTTCCCTGATCTTTTTGTAAAAGTAATGTTTCATGAATGGTCACCACTGAGGAAAAGCGGCCATAATAATGTAGGTACAAAGTTTTGCGAAAATAGTTAAACTTTCAGAACTAGAATGGTCAACATATTCCTTGATATGTTCCTGTGAACACTTTGCGTAAAAGTGGATGCTTTTCCAAAGACTGGATCATGGGCAGAACAGAAATGTATAGGAAGAAGGAACTCAGGATCCCAAACTCGCCTAGTTGAAAAGTGTGTGAAAACGACTCTCAGGATTCCACTACTGAAACCTCGCTTACTTGTACAAAATCATAGATAAACAATGGACAGGAAGAACAAACAGGACTCCCCCTTCCGGGTAGAAGGCAGCATTGAGCACTTCCGTTGTCAAATGCGGAAGTGCTTGTGAATGACGTGAGATCATAGCCCGGAAGTGACCAATATTAGCCACGTCAAAATACTAGTGACCGCACACGGGGGAGACAGGAGTTAAAAGTAACTGTTACTACGGAAAGGTCTACGGTGGACCAGGTTACTTCGTTGAGAGGAGAGCCTTCTTCACTAATTTGGTAAGCACAGTTCTCCTTCAGAGACATCTAACAATCATTTCCCTCGTTCCCTTTCCTCAGTGATCAATCCCCATCTCGTGTGGACTAACTTTTCACTCTTTGATATACACTGTGACATTTCTGGCTACAAAGGTTCTTTGTAATTCCTTTACCGGAAGTCCCATGAGGTAGTCCCTGCTTATTTTTCAAAATACCAAGTATTGTCCAACATATCACATAATCAAAAACGTTAAGTCCCTGGAATTGAGAATGTAGCAATTTCCAATGTGTCCGTCTTCAAATTTACTACCAATACTCTCACTTTTATTTAGGTCTAACAATGATATTTCTATGGGGTTGTACACTTGTTTCATGCCCACAACAAATTTAATGCTGGAATTTACTAATATTTGAAACAGTTATTATCTGTAGCTATGACTCTCAGTAATGCCCAATGTTCCCTCAATTTATAGGTCATGTTATGTTAGATATAATTACCTATAGATCCCTTGAGCCATAGTTCAAGTAAGAATACAGGAATATCTAGAAATTATTGTCTGAATTTATATGAGTTCAAATAGATTACCTGTTTGAGACCTGCAAAAGTTGGAAAATTTTGAAATATTTATTATAGATATCTACCAGTTAGAAAACATTTTCACATATATGTTGAACACTTGTCATGAATGAAGTCCCTTGAATGTTGGTCTATGACAAAGAAATTAATGATAAAGATTAATATACTTTGTTGACTTCAGTCCTACTGTTACCATTATGAGATTTGTCCTTATTCCTTTCAAATACAATTGTTGCCTGTATTTACTTGCGATTAAACAGGTGATTTACAGCTGGATGAAAATTCATGAGTTTTACCACTAGAAAACCTTCTTTCATAGTGTATCTTAGGTTTGCTAATTCAGTCTCAGTGGATGTCATTTTAATCAACAAGACAGGTAATTCATTATTGTCCATGTCCTATTTTTTAATACAGAGCAATTTCCTGTCCCTTGAAAATTTTATTAACAGCATCTGAAACATTTCCACAATTTATAATCATATGCACAATACAAATGGAGTTCTCTAAGTCCTCTCGAGGAATAAATTTTGTTTTTTGCTGTCGAGTATGATTTTGGCTCATAATATATTGGAGATAAGTCTAGGCCCTTTTCAACAGTTAAAAAGGATGGGGCAGATTTACATTGGTTTGTTGCATAATTCCTTTGAATTGGTGCTTTCTTAGAAACCCATATGTAAATGTGGCAGGTATGTGAGTCACTGAAAGGGAACCATCTTTCTCAAATCAGTGTGTATTCAAGACTTGAAATTTGTCAAGGAATTCCTGATTCTGAGTTAAATTGGATACACTATTGGAAATAAGATCTACCTAGCAATCTATTAAAAATGTTTTACCATTGATTTCGTGAGAACATGATTTATTTGTGAGAAATTTATTCATGTCTACCCGAGAAAGTAAGACACACACTGGTGATACTTGTTTTTCTGAAAGCGCAAAAAAAAAGTCAAAAACCCTTCATTCATATTTGACAATATTAAGAAATACCAGTAGGTATTATAAGCCACTTATTACCCCCGTCACTCTAATTAGATTCATGTAGTTTCTCAGGTGTCTTCTCTTAATGTTTAACCTTAGAAAGTATAACGTTCCTTTGGAATGAGTTACATGCAATGAATTGATTGTTGGCAGCAATTATTATGCTGGGAAAATCAATTATCTATATTCTGCAGTGTATTAATATAAGATAGTTGAACAAACTCTGGAAGCAAAACATATCCCTTTTTGACTTATTCACAGCATAGGAGGAATAAATTGCAATGTGATTAAAAATCACAGCGAGAAGATGGGACTTTCTCTTCTGGATTTTGGCCAGTAATTATAATACTGTCATATACTGGCGCTAGAGGACATGAAATGATACCCTAAATCCAAAATGAGTTTGATTGTCCAGTCCTTCTAGTTGTGCTCCCATATATAGGAGACACCAGATCAAAGTAATCCCGGCAAAGTGAACACCTCATTACAAGGGGCTCTTTGCTCCTGGAGGAAGGGAGGCGCCTCACCTTTAGTAGAATGCTTTATGTATAAGAAAATTGCATTCTACGTTTTCTTTTTAGCCTTAAGCAGAAACTGTTTATGTTATTTGCATTTTACTTCAACATAACGGTTATTCATAAATGTGCCAATACTTTTGTGGTACTATCTGTCTGTCCAAATTTGCAACTTAGATCTCATCATTTTTAGAATGTTCTAAAGTTGTAAGCAGCAACATAATCCTTTGTCGAAATAGTGTAAAAATGGAGCCAGCAAGACATTCTCTAACTTTAATCTCAATATTCACAAAGCACCTATTTTATACTAAACCTTGGCAATGTAATATTTAAGGATTTCATCCATGCATTTAGCTATAAACACACATAGATAGATAGATAAATAGATAGATAGATAGATAGATAGATAGATAGATAGATAGATAATTATAGAAATAGATATAGATATATATGTAGACATAGATATAGATATATACCACCTGTTTTATTCCCAGGAAAAGTCAGGACTCACTACTAGTGCTTCATGTTTGTGATGCCACATAATTAGTTTGTCTTCAAAAACTGGAAAAGGTAATTTTAAATTCAAAGCATGTCGTGTGAAACGAATAAAGTTTTTGATGAGTTTGATTTACAAATGAATGCTTTTACGGCCTTAAGAATGATTATTCATAAAAAAAAATCTCGCAAATTGTTTTCTAAGCGTCCTAAATTTAATGAAAGGAAACTCAAGTTTCTTTGTCTTTCTCATTTTAAACCTAACTTCATTTTAATACTTTAAAGACACTCCATCCCTCTTTGAATGAACAAGAAAAGATGCCTTCATGTCCCCTTAGATAAACAGTGTTGAAATAAATCATAAACTATCTCCTGTTTTTCTTCTGAAAATGCCTGTAATTTGTGGATTAAGAAAATCAGTATTTACAGGATGTGCATCAAAGAACTCAAAAGTTAATGAGTTGAATATCTTCCAAGTTCTTCAATATTCCTTTGTTTCTCCAAAGAAATGATAATGTTTGAGACATCTGTTCTGGTAGTAATTCTTCATTGGTTTTCTGACAGAATTTTTCTCCTCACAGGAAGTGCAGATATTTCCCGGTCTACCAGAATGCAAGAAGGTAAGCATGTTCCCAATGTCCTTTGAAAAGAACACTTCAAATGGTTCCCATCATATTATGTTTAGCATTCTCAGTATGCAAAACTCTGTGGGGGAGATTCAATGGGATGGAGTTCAGAATTGAGACATTCTGATAATTGTACAGTGGAATTTTGAATTCGTACTATTGAGACATAAGTATGCAAGTAAATGCCTTGGCCTCAATGCACCTTCCCTGTCAACAGAGGACAGCGTGAATATTGCAAAACAGTAACCGCAAAAAGTCCTTCTTTTAATGGAAAAATGTTTCCCAAATTAGGCCTAAGAATTCACAAATGGGAACTGAAATGAATTCGCTTATTATTTCTATGATAATATCAAAAGGCATAATTATCATTTTTGTCATCACAGAAGGGAATTTGAAATTAATGCATACGTTGTAATTGGAAGAGAAGGGAAAGAATTACATTTTCTCAAAAATATACCAGATTTGATTAGATATTTTTCTTTGCAGGTGAATCTCTGGATCCTGAAAGGTTACTGCAATGCCCCTATGATAAGTCACAAGATCAGGGCCTGCAGATTCCCGTACCATCTGGTGAAATGCAGAAAGGTAGGGTTGCATTTCAAAATGAGGAGTTTGTCATACTTTACTACAAACATGAATTTGAAGCTTGATATTTGACTAAATGTGCTAAATATGTGTCAATGAAATAATAGACTACCTGGGTAGATGCAGTATACACATATTTGTATTTGCTCTTGTAATCTGATCTTTGTGTAGTGCAGATAAGAAATAGCAGTCCAACTTGATTACAGAACTCTAGGATGAGTAGAACATTGCAAGATGTTTTCTGTAGGACAATAATTTCAGTCTGAGTGTAGAGACTTTATACTTGTTTCCTTGTTCACACTTAACTACTCTAAATCAGCAATTTAGTAAAGTTTCTAAAAATTAAGACAGATGCATTGACTTATGGCAGGACATAATTCCTGAAACATGTTACTTCTAAGTAAACCTAGTGATCCTGAATTGATGATAACGAAGATGTATCTTGCCTGTTTCGTATATTTGGTGTATTTTTTGTAATGATACCACGACAGTTATTTTCACATAGAACAACAAATCTTTCAAATGCTAATAGAGTTGTCTATCCCAATTCAATTTTCTGTGTTAAAAAACATTGCTCTGGGCAGAAAACTATCTTCCCTTTGTTATGCTTTTCAAAGGATGCTCACTGATTATATATACACATGTGCACAGAAAGACACATACATATGCATATTCATGATCATATGTTTTCAAATATTCTTATATCTAAATGTGAATATATACAAATTAGACTGTACATGCACATGGTATCACACACATGCACTAAGACACACAATGAGGGCATTTCCAATTGTATTTTCGATCAATGTGTCTTACCCATTTATGTAGTATATATTAATAAATGCCTTTTTATTGAATAAGATGTCATGATTCTGAATGTTTTTAGATGCCAAAGTTATGTTTTAAGGATCCAGCATTTTGCTGCTGTGTCAGACCTCCAATCTTGTCATGACGAGTTTAAATCAAAGTACTTTTATGCGAAGAGAGTATGAGATATAGAGTCTGAGAGAATCTTATCCACCTCCAGCCCCTAAAAATTGTAAGAAACAGATTGAAGAAGAGTCGAGGTTGTACTGGCCCGTGCTCTTGTGCTAGACTGGTGTTAGTACAGCACACAAGCCCAAGGTAAAACCACAAGTCAAGCATAAAAACAGCAACACTTTCTTTATCCCCCAATAATTTTTACTATTTTTATTTTTTACATCCTGGTGCAATAGAATCATCTGGACATTACTGCCAAATTGGCTACTTGTCCCTTCTATGCTCGGCAATTTGTGCCGCGCGATCAACTCAGTAAACATATAGCAACATTTGAAGACCAAAGTTGCATTGAGGATGATGTAGGAAAGCTTGATACCCGAAACAGAAATCAGATCTGATTCAGATTCAGTCTGTTACATATTGTGATTCCATTTTCCTTATTTTCCTTCTTGCAGTTACTATGACTTGGTCCCAACCCCAAGAGAAGAAATCTGGAAATACAGGGCATCTCCTTTCCTCTGAGGAAGACTGGGATAAAGGTAAAGAGCTTGATTAAATTTTGAGTTAAGTGCTGTAACTGAATGCCAGTTTAGAGATAGATGCAAATAATAGTAAACTCTTTAGCTCAACATGACATTTAATGCTCATCCTCATATATGAAGACATGCATTCAGAAATGATTTCTTTAAAGAATATATATAAAAGAGGGTTGTCCATTTATAGTTTAGGACTCTTTCTTTTCCATGTTTATTATCCACTTAAATCATTGATATATTAGGTCCTTAAGGTGGTTATTATTTCATTATTACCTATGTCTTTCCTTGGCCATGTAAATGTTAGAGAAAATGTAATATATACCCTGGAGACACTATCCATTTTTCTGTTTGCCAGAATCCTTGGAAAACCCTAGCCCAACTTTTGTTTGGGGCAGAGCAGAGTCTTCTAGCCAAAACAGGTAAGAAAATGACATTATCACTTTGGCAAATATCTATTTCTTAGAAATAAAGGAAACAATTATGATAGGTGGAAGAGCTGCCTTTCTCTTTTAGGAATAAGAAAACTTCCTCTTTTCAGAGAAATATTCAGATTGTTGTCTGAACGGTGATTGGTGAAAGCATGCAAGTGTAAATCTGCAATTACCTCATGATCTAAAAATATTTCCAGGGGCTAGGGATATGGCCTAGTGACAAGAGTGCCTGCCTCGGATACACAAGGCCCTAGGTTTGATTCCCCAGCACCACACATACAGAAAACGGCCAGAAGCGGCGCTGTGGCTCAAGTGGCAGAGTGCTAGCCTTGAGTGGGAAGAAGCCAGGGACAGTGCTCAGGCCCTGAGTCCAAGGCCCAGGACAGGCAAAAACACAACAAACAAACAAACAAAAAAAAACATTTCCAAACAAATTCATTGATATCTTTGGAAAGTCATACTCAAAATGGTCTCGGAGAACCATTCAATATTGAGAAAATGTTACGGATATGACAGTATGTCAGAGCCACCGTTCACTTTTCAATGACATACCTTTCGATTTAATTTTATTCACAGAAAGAACGAATGAGCGGCTGGAATTCCTCTTCATGTAAGTAGCTACTAAAATCATAAGGAGATTAATTTGCTTAAATGTAGTAAAAAGCAACTATACAGATACATTGTGTTATTTGGGTTTGTGTGTTATATGCCCTTTGCTCAACAGGAATAGCAATAACTGCATCATGTGTGTTTTCATTTTTCAATATTTTCTTGCAAACCTTCACCAAACATTTGTGAAAAGGCCTCCTTTACATGTATCTGTGATACCTTGAATATTCTGTTTAAAAATCACACCAGGGGCTGGGGATATAGCCTAGTGGCAAGAGTGCCTGCCTCGGATACACGAGGCCCTAGGTTCGATTCCCCAGCACAACATACACAGAAAACGGCCAGAAGCAGCGCTGTGGCTCAAGTGGCAGAGTGCTAGCCTTGAGCGGGAAGAAGCCAAGGACAGTGCTCAGGCCCTGAGTTCAAGGCCCAGGACTGGCCAAAAAAAAAAAAAATCACACCAGATGTTCGCCCACGTATACAGTTTGTTAGGCAAGGATAACTTCCAATTTAGATTTTTGAAATTTCTCTATATGTGATTACAGAGTAAAAGGAAGTGTGTTGTTCCCTGCTGTCACTTTCATATTCAACAAAATTACTTGGGAGACAAGAAGAAAAAGTTTCTGGGGACTCTGTGGATTGATGAGACAACCTGAGAAAATTTAGGAGGCTTATAGTTATATTTTCCTTTTATCCCATATTAAGTCACTTTCCACAAAAATAATGCCTCCTTTTTTTCATTTATGGTTTGTATCTCATCTAAGATAGAGAATTTTGGATGAAATATTATGACTTGGATCTCAAATCTTAGGATAATCATTTCTCATGTAGTCCACAATATTTACTATTTTTGTTATAAGACTTGGGCACATTTCATATTTTGTGTCCCTGTCATGTGACACTGATTATACTTGCATAGGTGAGACATATGCAAACTGTTCTATCACTTAGATGAATCTTATTATGTTACCTAAACTAAGGTTAGAAGAAATGTACCTGTTTCATGATCATAATGGATTCTCTGGGTATTAACGTGTTCACCTACCTTCAAGTGATTTGAAACCCATAGAGTTTCATATCATAAGTCAACAGCAGTTGCCCATTGGTCCATTTCTGCGTATATGGAAGTTGAAAAAAAGCAAGAAATTCTTTCAGAATAATAGGCAGTTGTTCAGTTTTGCATATCCGTACAACTACTATGGAACTTTCTATTGTTCTTAGGCAGAATCAGAAATGTATATTATCACACCTTCCACCATAATGCAAAGATCTTTTTTCTATTTTCCTTTGCAGAAATAATCCGGTGGCCTACTATTTGAGGACTACATATTTTTCCTTGTCTTGCTAATGACATGAAATAATAAATAATACTTTCAGCACGTTGAATGCGTTTTCATTTCCACTAGCTTTTAAAACTTACTAATTTGGTTAGCTTGTATATTGTTTATAATGAAAGCTGACATCAATGTTAGGGTGAAATCCTTTACTGAAATATACCTTTTAAATTTCTCTAAGAAGCATATTTAGGTTTCACGAATGGAACGATGATCATGAAATGAAAATCTGGATACATAAACATGTATAAAATTCTTCTATATCGTTTTTCAGTTAGATTTGAATGTGAAAAACGCTTTTTGGCAATGATCTCCCCCTTGCATTAAAAATATTATTAAAATTACCTCTTTTAGTAGAGAAGTTAAATTTATATGGTCCACCATATGGGTGAGCCACAAAACTACTGCTTGATTGTGTTTGTGCGTGTGTGCGTGTGTGTGTGTGTGTGTGTCTTTGTTGGGACTCTTTAATTCATAATTTGTAATTGAATTTTATTGACGAGGTGATACAAATGAGTTACCATTACATAATAAAGCAGTGAGTACATTTCTTGTCATTTTAGTTACAACCTCCCCCATTTTTCAGTATCTTTTGAAGTTCAGATAACCATATATACAAGATCCAGTGTTTCAAACTCATATCAAGTCACCACAGGAGGACTCCACAGGTTTTTCATGTTGTATATTAAACATAAGGACAATGATAAAATCCTCCTGTTCCCATGTCTTGCAGATATGATGTAACATCACTGGCAAAACCATATAGAAATATTATTTGAATAGAAGTTTTATACTTTACAGACAACAAGTCTATGCCCCACCCAAGTGATAAAATATTTTAAATAACTCATGCGCCCTAGACGATTTATATGGCCATTGATAGCAGGCATTGTACCCTTCATTTTCTTATTTGCCTCTGCTGCACCAGCTACTGTGTGTTTGACACAAAGTGTGCAAACATCTCACTATGTTAATCAGCTTGCTCATAACACTATGCAAGCCCTGCACGTGCAATCAGTGAAATCATTCATTTTTTACCACCGGGTTTTCAATGTTTAGCAGAAAAGAAGTTATCAAAGAAAGCCCTCCATTGGCTTGTCCAATAGAATGGGTCCATCTCCATCCTACTCCTTGGAACTTCATGATGGTCTTAATATGAGCTAGCCATATTCCACTATGAATGGGAGCACCCTACTACTGACCAACCACATAGACTGACTAAGAAGCACGTTTGTCAATTTAAATCTCACTCCTGAGGATAGGCTCACAGGCCCATGCTACATTCTTATTTATTTATTCATTTATTGGTTTTTAACCATTAATTAAAGAGATTTTATAACTATTGTGTCACCTTCAACTAAAGTGTTATGTAGACACCATACTTAAAATCATTCCAAGGTTCCAAAGAGGCCTGAATTTCATCTTCCTTTACAAGGGTTCCTATATGTGCAGTGGGATAAGATGTTGATTTTATGAAAACAATTTAGAGGTCATAATAGTTTCTGGTGAGAAAAATATTGAGCTACAATGCAAAATGAAGTCTCAAGGGAAGGGACGGTTCCATGATTGGTTTAAGTGGTCTCTGTACCTAAACATACACATTTTGGGTACTGCTGATCCCCTTGCTATTTTATTGTTGGGACGTACAATATACATTATATTACTGGAACCATTCAATACATAATAGCTAGGTTAAACTCCTCTTGGTCAGCCAAATTTGTAGACACTGAATCCCCCAAAATTAGTGGAAGAAAAGTGTCAATAATTTGATTCCTGTATAAACACTAGTAAAGAGAAAGGTTATGCTGAAATCAAGAGCCAGAGGACAAAGATACAAATGTCTCCTAAAGCAAAATTTACAAAAATATTTGTGTAAACCAATTCTAAAACTTATCAGGGGGAAAGATACAAGGGAGTTGGAAGTGTGGGGTGATGGAGGAGGTAACATGATGAACTAGAAATATACTTACAGACTTACATATGATCCTCTAATCCTTTGGTACATCACTCTGAAAATAAAGGAAAAAATTAAACAAACAAGAAAAAAACAGGAAGTAATGTGGTATGAAATAGTTTATGGTCCGAATCTGAATCCTTTAGAAATAATGCCATTGTAGACATGAACGGATTAGATTCAATCAGTTGATCAGAGAAAATGAACAGGGACTTGATGAGCATCATGCAACCCCCAAGCTTATGCAGCTGTTTGGGAAGAGTTGAGAAAATTCAAAAGATCTCAAACCACTGGGGTAGGTAATAAGGAAGACTCAGATGACTCAGACACTGAGGAAAAATTATTCAATGAGTTTATTAAAGACAGATTGACCCATGTGGAGAAAATTTTGGAATCAATTATAGCCCTATTGTCACAACATTATCCAAAACAGCAAACTCCTGTAAAGGTAAAAACTTGTGGGACCTGCCCAGAATCCTGGCGGACTTTGATCCTTTCCCACCACAACCTCCGCCTGATAGGGTCTCACAGCTAGTACCATTTCTGCCTGTGCTGTTTAAGGTGCCTAGTTCTCCTACAGTTAACTTGGCACACTTCCTTGGCTCAGACTTATCAAGAAGGGAGGACATTTCTGGTTTTCATTTATTCCCTGACAGGCAAGATGAAGATAGCAAAAGAGTTCATCAGCCTTTGCCATTTAAACAAATAACAGATCTAAAGAATGCTTGTTTTCAATATGGCCCTACAGTACCACTTACTCAAGTCATTCTTATTTATTTATTTATTTATTTGTTCATTTGCCAGTCCTGGGACTTCAACTCAGAGCCTGAGCACTGTCCCTGGCTTCTTTTTGCTCAAGGCTAGCACTCTGCTACTTGAGTCACAGTGCCACTTCTAGTCATTTTCTATATCTCTGGTGAGGGGTAATCAAACCCAGGGCTTCATGTACATGAGGCAAGCACTCTTGACAGTAGGCCATATTCCCAGCATACTCAAGTCATTCTTTTTTTTTTTTTTTTTGGCCATTCCTGGGCCTTGGACTCAGGGCCTGAGCACTGTCCCTGGCTTCTTCCGGCTCAAGGCTAGCACTCTGCCACTTGAGCCACAGCGCCGCTTCTGGCCGTTTTCTGCATATGTGGTGCTGGGAAATCGAACCTAGGGCCTCGTGTATCCGAGGCAGGCACTCTTGCCACTAGGCCATATCCCCAGCCCCTCAAGTCATTCTTGAACCTTGGCTACTAAAACTTTATGCCCAAATTGCCAAGCAGCCATCAGGCCTTCTAAGAAAAAAGGAGGAATAAATGACTATATTCAGCTTTGTGCGGACATTGGGCCATCATAGCTGCATGGCCTCATGCTCCAAGGGCCGACTGTAACAGAGTTCTTAAGCATGCCCTGGATGGGGAGAAGGCGACGGGGACATTTATGTACTGCTCGGATTCCCGGCATTTGTTTTTCCTGCCGACAAATAGGCCACTTATTGGCTCACTGACCTAATCAGAAAAGGAGAGTTATTACTGAAATTTCTCCCCACAGTAAAAACGGGAAGCATTGTGTTACAAATTTCAGATCTAATTTGAATGACTCTGGCCACCAGATTTCAGTAAACTGGCAGAGGAGCCAGCCCCTGGCCCCACAGAAAAATTTTGGAGCAGCTCCTTCTTTCCCCTAACCTCAAGCATATCCCCCAACAACCTTCAGCAACAATCAGTTTCAAGTCTCCTCTGAGCAACAACAGTAAGTGCAGGGCTGGATCTCTGTTCCTCTACCTACACAGTACTGACTTCCAAAATGGTATTTTAGTCCCTCTCTACAGGAGTAATTGGCCCACTTCCACGGTAATCTGTTGGCTTATTTTTAGGCCGTAGCAGCTCTGCACTGAGGGGATTACCTATTATTCCAGGAGTGATCGATCAGGACTCTAATGGAGAAATAAAAATCATGGCTTCAATGCTTGCTAGTGTTACCACTAAAATGCTCACTACCTAAATGCCGCCATTCACAAAATACCGCATGATATGTGAATAGGCACTGGGGATTATAAGACCCAGAATCAAGTAAATACCCCAAAGCAGATTGAACAATGACTGCAGGAGATATGTCTAGAGGCATGGGGTTGGGTATGTCACACAGTAAAAAGGATGGTTCTTAGGCCTGGTTAATTCAAGGGGCCCAGGAACCCTACTTTGAATTCATAGTGCGCCTTCAGAAAATTATTGATAGAACAGTACAAGGTGTATTTGTGGACACTCAAAAGATGAAGCTATTGGGACAGACTCTGGGTGCTAGTGTGAAAGTACCCAAATCCGGGAAATTAAACTGTTTGGCTGTGGGGACAAGGGCATAATAAAATGAATTGTGTAAAAATATAACTGGCAAATACAAAGTCGCCTAGGAAATTCCCTCTCTGCAAACGTGGGGTGCATTGGGCCTAAGAATTTTGATCTAAAACTGACATTGGTGGACATATGCTTCCCCTTTCATCGGAAGCAGCACAGGGAGAAAGTACAAGGTGTTCAGGAAAGGGGGCAAAGGGCAAGCCTCATGGGCCCATTCCTATGAACGAGCCTTCCCCACCATCTTTTTGTTATAACCAGCCCAGATTGGGAGTGCCACAGTGGACCTTTTCTCAGGCCCATTCTTAACTTTCCCTGCTAATTTCCAGAATTAGAACTTGCATATACGGTCCCTTACCATGGTAGACTTGGGGCCTTCTTTTGGAGCATTCCAGTTTCATTGCTAAAGGGGTGTTAGTTGTACCAGGAGTAACTGACTCTGACTACATAGGACAAATTCAAACCCTTAAGACCTCCCCTGTACCTTATGATATTAATTCTGGTGATCGTATTGCACAATTGATTTTTTTGCTTACATATTTATATCAACTTCTGCAAACCCTTATCAAGGAGGTTTTGACAGTATGAAATATCAATGTGTTTTCTGGATTTTCAATGAAGCATAAAAACCACCTTGTTGCAAATTTTATATAGGAAAGAGGCATTGATAGGTACTGGCTAAGACATCACAATAATCAGCCAGATTGAATGTGGCATCGGGGCAGGGTGACTCAAACTATCAAATGCAGAATAAAAGGTGTCAGTAGTACACTAGATTCAGTTATTAAGCAAAATCTTGAATATCAGAATATTACTGATGGTGAAGGCCAACATTCCATTTTTGATCCATAATTTTTGTAATACCTATTAACGTAATTGTAGTAGACGTCTTTGAACAGTGGGGAGCTCATTTAGTTTTCCCTTGATGTTCAGATGCATGTCTTTCTCAGTAAGATTACTTACTTGGCAGACAGATTGTCCAGTTTGTCGTGAGCAAAGGCCCTTATATAAAGAAAAGTTGGCAGCCAAATTGCAAGTTGTTGGAGCTAAGTTAGCTTCAAATCATATTGAGGATTCTACCTCTACCTAGAACTCTCCTAATTCTGTTAATAAAAAGAAATCTCACAAATGGCGATTGCTCACTGGTTGTCGAGCTCTAAATGCAGCTATGAGGCCTATAGTTACTTTAAAACCTGGCTTGCCCCAATTATGTATGATTCCTTTAAATTGGAATATTATACTAAGATTTGCAAGATTGTTTCTTTACTATTTTCTTATTTCATGAGGACCTATCATGCTTTGCTTTTACTTTAAGTCGGATTAATCTCCAAGGACCCCATGGAAGGTTTAAATGGAAATTATTGCCACCAGGCATGATGAATTCACCTACTATGTGTCAAACTTTTGTAGCCAGAGCACTAGAACCTATTAGGAAAAGATTTTCTCAGGTTTCATGTATTCATTATATGGATGACTAATTATTTGCTGCACCTAATAAAGATATTCTATCAGACTTATTACAAATTTTGTCCTTCCACTTGCAAGAAAATGGTTTACTAGTTGCCCCTGATAAAATCTGGACAGAGGGGCTGGGGATATAGCCTAGTGGCAAGAGTGCCTGCCTCGGATACATGAGGCCCTAGCATCGATTCCCCAGCACCACATATACAGAAAATGGCCAGATACGGCGCTGTGGCTCAAGTGGCAGAGTGCTAGCCTTGAGTGGGAAGAAGCCAGGGACAGTGCTCAGGCCCTGAGTCCAAGGCCCAGGACTGGCCAAAAAAAAAAAAAAAAAAAAAAAAAAAATCTGGACAGAGGAGCCATTAAAGTATCTAGGATATTTAGTTAAAAAAAACAAGCAATTATTCTCCAATTTATAAAAATTCGTACTGAATAATTAAATACTCTTGATGTCCTAGTGGCAAGAATGCTTGCCTCATATTCATGAAGCCATGGGTTTGATTCCCTAGCGCCACATACGTAGAACATGGCCAGATGTGGCACTGTGGTTCAAGTGGCAGCGTGCTAGCTAGCCTTGAACAAAAAAAGAAGTCAGGGACTGTCCTCAGGCCCTGAGTCCAAGACCAAGGACGGGAATAAATAAAATAAAATTCCTTTTAAACAACCTAAGCAAATTATTGCTAACTGTCCTACTTGTTGACCTTTGCATTTACAAACCCTTCCCCTTGGTGCTAATCTTCAAGGCCTGGCTCCAAACAATAATTGGCAAATGGATGTAACACACATCCCTGAATTTGGCTGCCTACAAGATGTGCTTGTAACTATTGACATATTCCTTTTGTGGGAGGTGCACAGCTCTACCTGGTGAAAAATGGACTCAGGTCATTCAACATTTACAAGAAACATGTGCAGTCATGTAGATTTCTTCTTAAATAAAACCTAACAATGGACCAGGTGAATCCAGTAAATAAGTGCAAATATATTTAGAATTTCGTAATATCTTCCATGTTACATGAGTTGAATATAAACCTCAAGGTCAAGGTAGAGTAGAATGAGCTCACTGTACTTTGAAAAGACAAATTAAAAAGTAAAAGAGGTTGAATATGTATAGTACTGAGGAGTATTCCACATCTATGAATAGCCTTTATAAAATAGCCTGAGCTGTTATTGCAGTAGCACTACTTGTTCTTAAGTTTTTAAATTTGCCTCAAGGAGATGTTTTGGCCATAGCCAAGCAACACTTTCTAGCTCCGTGTATGTTAAGCCACATCCTGTTTGGATTAGATTGGAGGTTGGGTTAGATTGGGCCCCTTGGCAGTTGTTAATCCAGAGGCTATGGAATGCTTATGTTGCTACAGAAGATGTCCAAAACTTCTGGGCTCCAGTCTGCTGAGTCCGACAAGGAGTGCCCCCAGAACACAAAGATTAGGGTAAGACATACTCGTCTATGCTATGAGACCATCCCAATCCAAGCCATGGCTGCCCACAGTCTCCATAAAAATCCTCACAGAGGAAGGACAGCCCCTTTACCTTTATGGGGACAGATAAAAGCGCTGTCTCACAAAGCCCAACAGGTAGTGCTCTCTACTGAAAAAGTGCTGACTCTGGAACATCTACTCCTGCCTATGTGTGCTTTGTTATCCTGTGTCTTGTAACTCTATGGCAGGGGCTAATTCAGAGGTATTGTATTGGACCAGTATCTTTAAACCTCCCTTATTGCCTCCAGATTTGTGGACCAAATCCCCGTCTCTGTATCTATATCTAGTCCTGACTTAATCTCTCCCTGTTATCTGTCTGGCATTCCAGTCTATCCTATGGAAGAAGGACAAGATTCTAACATCTCTTACTCTCAGTTCTCTAAAGCTATCTGTTTCGGCAATTCACCATGTTAACCCTGTAGATATCAATATTTTTAATTCAACATGGAGGTTTATATAATCCCAGTAGAACTCGGCTGGTTAGACTGTCCTTTTGGTCTGTGAGATCTCACACCTATAAGATACACAACTCTCCTAGTCCTTTTGGTTTTTGGTTACAAAACTGCACCGAACATAATTTTGCTTCTGAAAAGGTATACAATCTCATACTCCATAAACCAATTATGAGCAGGAGTGGAGTTGCTCAATCTTACATGTCTTCTATGCTATCTTACATGTCTTCTATGCTATGTCTGAATTTGAAAGTGAGATATCCTCCAAAATAGTTTGCTGTTATAGAATTATTTTCCACTTAATATCTTTGGGAATATCCTTTTATGTGACTCCATGGTAATTCCAATTTTGAAATCCAGGATGAATATACCTGAGTGTTTCCATGGTAATTATTGTAGTAGGAAAGAACCTGAATGTGTAACAGGTGAAATTTGAGCACAAAATATTTCCTTCAATTTTGTCTCCAAATATATTGGAAATCATTACCTGGCTACTTTGGTATCTCCTGTGCTAATCTGTTTATACTGAGCCATTTTGATAAACATTTCAATTTTTGTGTGTAATTCATTCCTGAATGTTGGTCATATTTTTAGTTTGACACATGGAAATAGTGTTTCAACTTATATCACTTCCATCCATGGCAACATCAATAGTGAAATATTTTCATTAATTAGGGGAGCATACATGATTATGTTAATTTAGTAGGAGTCATGAACACCTAGGTATGGCTCAGGGCACCTTGTTAGGACTGTAGAAAACATGGTCTTCTATTGAATCCAGTCTGAAATAAAGTCTTTGTTGATCCACTTAGAACACAAACATTCCCAGTATCATCTGCACATAAGAATATTAATGCGTTGTGCCTTTAAATATTTTTCAAACCATATATACTCATTACAAACTGCAAACAATGGCCTGTAGACGAATTATTAAAACAGCAGTTAACATGCATATATATTATAAAATTATAATCAATTTCTCTACACTGTCTTAAATATTCCTATTATATGATTAAACGCTTATATAGCTCAACTACTAGGACATTGCACACTTACAAATGAAGATGCATTTATTGATAAAGATTAAGGACAGAGAGACCCATGATAGCTCTTAGAATTGTCCTTGAAGTTGGTTGAATTACATCATTGCAAATTTTCCCAATTTTGATAGTATTCTTAAATTGGGTCATGATACAATCTGAAACAGTCCATTTTTATTTGTTGCCTGTTGTACAACAGCTCTTAGAAGGCAAAATAGAGCCAGACACTTAAAGAATCATACGAATAAAATATTTCAAATGATATTCATAAGTTTTCTTTATTTGGTTTCAAAAAGCCCAGAGTCATTATGGAATACCTGTTACAGTCCTTGGTATTTCCCATGGGCTCATAAACGAGAGGTATTCCAACCCTTTGTTTAGCCTTATGTCATGACCAACACTGTAAATTGTAAATTGATGGGCCTCAATGTAGAAGTGATACAGTGTCTATTGTTACATAGCACATGCAAAACCCACTTTAAGCATTTAACCCAGATGTCTAATTTATATAAATAAATATATGACTAGCAAACGAAGAAAGCTTTTATGTCCAATTACTATGAATCATTAACTCATATCTTTAGATGAAGTACATTTTTTGGTACATTGCCTGATACATTTGTTGCACTAATTCTTAAGCTAAATCAATATTATACTTCTGTTTGCTCACAGTAAATCAATTCTCTTTTCCTTCATATTTTTATGTCAATGACCACTGCTGCTGTTACAATAAAAATAATATATGGATTTTTTTTCATAGTGCAAAACTCATGACGCTATTTTCTCTTCTTTAATCTGTGATTCCTTGTGATTTCTATTTGAATAACAAACAGGATGAAAGCTCAAGAATGCAGAGTGATAATGCAATTCTTAGATTCTAATTTAAATTCTTGGTTGACTCCTTCTTGTGAGTCCAGTGTAATTGTAAATGTAAGTATGTTCTTCCCTGCTGTCACTTGCTTGTTCCAGCAAGTTATTCTGGGGGAGAACAATAAAAATATCCTTGTCAACCTGCAGATTGATGAGAGTGAAACTTTAGACATGTACTTATAGTTTTGTTCTATCCTTCGTAAGACACTTTCGCTATAATGATGCTTTCTTTTTACATTTGCGGTTTGGATCAAAGTTTAGGTAGAGAAATGTAGGTCAAACATTATCAATTTGATTTGAAATCTTAGGATTATGACTTCTTATGTACTCGTAATTATTTACTATTTTTGGCCTGAGACTAGGTGACATTACATGTTTTGTGTCTCTATATATATAACCTATGGTATGGCTTGTAGAAATGTGCCTGGGTCCTTAAAATAATTTTCATTGATTCACCTGTACAACTCCCTTCAAGTGGGTCAAGACACACAAGTGTCCAAGTATACTTTTCCAGATGCTGTCCAATTAATTGGTTTCAGTATATATGGAAGTTAGGAAAGCAGGGAATTCATTCATGAAAATAGGCATTTGTTCAATTTGAAGTACCTCTAGAAGATCCAAGGATGTCTAATGTTTGTAGACACAATACAAACATATGTGTTAGCACTCTATGCATCGAAAGAAAAAAAAATGTGTTTTTATTCATGCCTTTGCAGGACTAATCAGTTGCCCCACCGTGTGTTCAACAAGTATTTCTCCTTGTCTTATCTATGAGTAAAAATAATAAAAAAAAAAAGTCTAATCTTATGAATGTCTTTTGATTTCCCCTAATAATTGAGACAAGCACTCTTGCAACTAGGCCATATTCCCAGCCCTCCCCTAATCATTGAAACTTCCAATTTGGTTACAGTGTATATTCACAATGAATTCTGACATAAGTGGAGGTGTTTCTTTCCTTACAGAAGTATATCACTTAATATTTGAGAAAGCACACTTAGGTAGGAGAAATGCAATTATGATCATTAAATGGAAATCTAAGTACGTTAACATGTAAAGTCCTCCTATGATTGTTCTTCAGTTTCTTTTACATGAGTGTGATATGTTTCATTTCATTATGTATTCTTACATGTAAGAAAGTATCACCAAATATAGCTCATTAAAAGAGAACATCAATTTATGTGACATTATGTGAACATCAATTTGGTGAGCCAAACACTTCTGGGAGGTTTTGTAAAAGAAAAAATTCAACTCTGTGAGCTTTTCTTACTACGAAAGATTCTCAATATCGAAATAATTTCAGTGTGTGACAATACGCAAGGATTCTTTGACTTCTTTAAATAGGACGATTTGCAAGACTGAATGAATGGGAAATGTGGTGTGGAATAGAGCTGAAAGGGGTCACCAAGTGAATTGGTTAGTGAGAGAACAAACTGAGCTAATCAAGGGACTTAGGAAGAGATATATCACAGGAAAAGAGGAACAGATTACAGCAAGCATAAAGAAAGAGAGTTATATGCATATATCACCATTTTGGGATGAATTGCTTTACAATTACTAAGCATAGAGGACATAAGAATTTTGAGAATTGAATGTGACACTGAGCATGAAGGATCAGACCTCTGTTTATGTTACTTTATAATATTATTAAGAATTACTAACACATAGAGTTAATGTGTAAATAATTAAGAAATTGAGGGAGTGGTTTGAGGGGTGAAGCAGAGGGATGAAGGGAGAAAAATCAGGAAGGGATAGCAGGTATGAGAAGAAATGCATATGTAATCACTATATGAAGCATGTTTCTGTAACCCCACTGTACATCATCCTAAAAATAACAAAGAAAATATAAAAAAATTAAGTGTAAATGCATTTTGTGTTGGGAAACTAGATTTTTCTATGTATCCAAAAAATAACATTCAAAATTTATTAAAAATTTGTGCATTGCTGGAAATATTACAAATGTTTCGTAGATAATCAAAAAGAAGAAAATTTTTGATAGTGTGGGGGGTGTGTTTGAGTGAGTGACTGTGTGTGTGTGCCTAGTCTTTTGAAGTTATGTCTCATGTTGATCACATAGAAATGCATTGCTAAGATAGGGTATATAAAATTTGTCAAACGTGGTAATTCCTCCCTCATTTTCTCTTGCTTCACTTTCCAATGAACTGTTCACCAACTTTGAATGATTAATTACAACAATTTCTATTCCTTTGTTGCATTCCTTTACCCTTTGTACATTTCACAGTGTGAAGAAGTTATTTCCGTACTACGATAAAGAAAGAAACAATAGTAAGAGCTCCATGGTCTACTACAGCGACACCTGGTTTACAAACACAGAAAATTAAATCAAAAGAAATAATTTCAAATAAGGATTTCACAGTAAAAATAAAGAAACCTCCGGATTCCATATATTTGAGATCATTACTAGTACCATGATTGTTTGTGATTATTTCTCCAAACTATTGAGAAACTGCGATACTCTGCATGGAAAATCCTAGGCATGTATGCCATTTTTTACAACTTAGCGAATCCATTGGCTCTGTTTGCCGCTGGTTCACTTCATACGACATAATGTTTTCCTAAGGCTTTCCATTTCCTTACAAATGAGAGGATGTCATTCTTTCTGAAGGAAGCCTAGAATTACAATATGAATATAAAACCACTTTCTCTTGTTCCATTCATCAACTGATGGCCAGAAGAGTTGGTTACATATGTTGGCTAATTGAGAGAATGCTGCAATGATCATGATCATGGTGGAAGTTTTAGCATGGAATTCTTTATGATCTTTACAGTGAATGCCCAACATTGAGATTGCTCGATCATAATCTATGTGTATATTTTATTGCGGATTTGGTATACTGCTTTGCAGAGTGTCTAAACAATTTTATTTTTTTGAGTTTCAAATATATTTTGTATTTGAGAGCCCTATTTGTTTAGTAGCTACTGCATATCTTCTCTCATATTCTGTGCTCTCCTCTCTCTTCATAATTTGACATATGGAGCTTAGCAATTCCATGGACGTCCTTTTGTACAATAATGTGATTTATTGTGGTTGTTAGATTTATACAAATCTGTTAATCTGTGCTCAGAAGCCCTAGTGTTTTTCCTCGTTCTTCTTGCATATTTATTGTATCCATTTTACCTCGAGTCCCTGATCCAATTAGAATTTTTGGTGGTGTGAGGAGACACACAAGGATGTACTTTGGGTTGGTGGAAGAGTTTAAAGTATTCTGCCTTACCATTTCTTGAAAAGGCTGTGCTTTTCTATCCAATTCTTTTGTCTTAATTATAAAAAACCAAGGTGTCATAGGTGTATATGTTGACTTCTCTGTCTTCAATCACATTTTCTTGATTTTTGGCCTTTTGTGGTACCAGGACCAAAAAGATTTTCAACCTGAAGTTTCCAAAAGTTTGAAAGTAGATATTAACATACCTTCAGCACTGTTCTTCCTGCTATGGAGTGTTTTGGCATCAACAAATTAAATTATCCTCGATGTTCAGATATTCCTGTTTCTAGAAAAGCTGAACGCAAAATCCACTGAGAAAAGAGCCACTTTCATTTAATGGACACAATACTTTTACTTTTGCTTTCTACAGAGAAACCTTTGGTAAAGGGGAATTTCAAACAACTGACTCTTGTACACGTTGAACCACTGTCCTAACCTCTGTCCCAGTACTCCGTTACACATCCAAGGTCTGAAAAATTACTCTATTCTTTCTTGCCATGTACCAGAGATTAAATGGAAGGAAGTGGAACTCTCCACAAGAATGCTATGAAATTCATGTGATGTCACTCAAGAGCATTTTCTGTCATTTGGAAAAGCTGTAGGAAATAGGATTATGCCAGACAATCCTGAATTGTTTATCAATTACCTCAATATTCTGCCAAGTAATTATGTCGTGGTGTAGATAACATATAGATAGGTAGATACAAAGAAAATGACAGATAAATCTATACACACGTACAAAGCCTTTTCCTTTCTACATTAAAATATTTTTTACAAGTAGCCACCAGAGTTTCCCAACAATATTTACCTTACACTTTCTGGTCGATATGAAATTTGTTTGAACGAATCAAAATCTGCTATCTGCTATGTGCTATCTGCTATCTGCTATGTGCTATGTGCTATCTGCTATGTGTGCTATGTTGTTGCTGGTTGGAATATTCTGTAGATGTCGGGTAAGTCTAGTTGATCTATGCAGGTTTTTAGTTCTGTGGTTTCTTTGTTCAGTTTTTGGTGTGTTGATCTGTCCAAAGGTGATAGTGGAGTGTTAAATTCCCCAGTTATCAATGTGTTTGGTTCTGTGAATGATTTTAGAGTCATTAGTGTTCGTTTGATGAAGTTGGGTCGTCCTGTATTTGGTGTGTAGATATATAGGATGGTTATATACTCCTGTAGCAGAGATCCCTTTATTAGAATGTAGTAACCTTCTTTGTTTCTTTTTTAATGTTTTTAATTTGAAGTCAATTTTATCTGATACTAGGATTGCAATGCCAGTGTTTTTATAGGGGCCATTGGATTGACAAATTTGATTCCAGCCTTTCACTTTTCTGAGATGTTTACTTTTGCTGGATAGATATGTGAGCACCGTTGATGACCTCATGCGTACATTACAAGGCACTGTTTTGTAAATCTTTGACGTTAATAATTATATACAGCTACCTTGAATACCTGTATATAATATGAGATTGGTGTTCCTGAAGAATACAATTTTGATATAACAACAAATCCTGCACCCTGTACTCAGTAGTTATGTATTTACTGTTACAATCATATGAGTAACTATTGTTACTGTATTAAGTTCTTTTTGGACTGGCATGCTTTGTCTTTGAACCCATTAGATTCACTCGGTTTGAGCAGGGATACCCTCTACCCAATAACCTAAGATCAATGGAATCTGGAGTTCCTGTAAGTAAGGAGGGTCAGTTAGCGGCAGTGAAGAGAATAGAGTAAAATATTATGGGGGAGGGTCATGATTTTGGTTTAATTACAGTGACGTGGAAATGTAGAGAATAGTAGAATTAGTAGAAAGAAGTAGTTTAAAAAGATAGACAACTCATTTAACAGAGAAGAGTGGAGGTGTTATTCCTAGGAAAGTATTTTTAAAGAAAGAGAATGTAAAGAGGAAAATAAAGAAAAAATAGTGGAAGACAAATGCACAAAACAGAGAAAATTTATTTTTAAAAAGAGGGAAAAAAAACAGAAAATCGAACAAGGTAAACATTTTTTTGCTAAAAACAAACAGATAAAAAAGGAATATAAAAATCAAATGACATTTCAGAAATGGAAAAAAACACAATAAAAGCATAAAAAAACTTGGAAAAGAAAATGGAGTCTTCCTTGTTTGGATGTGCTTTTTAGTCTCTGGTTGCCTTGCGATGGTCAGCAGTATATTTTGCTGCTTGCCATGTTTGACTTGCTTTCAGTTTTTGGGGGTGGATCTACTTTGAACTGCATCCCTTGTTGGTGAGATCCTGGGTCGCTCTGGTTCACACAGCTTGCTAGTGGGACTTCGGTATCCTCTGTGGATGGGGCACATGCACAGTTTTGGGAATCCTGGCTCCACTACTCTGCTGTGGAGCCATTACTTTCACTTTCAATTTAGAAATTTCAACAGTCAAGGCGGTGCACCTCTCGCTGAGTCATGGCCTAGGATGACCCTCCTACCTGGGCAGGGTTCCTTCTCCTGGCCAGAGCTAGCTCTCCCTGATTGGTCCCTCTTGCCTTTTTCAAACATGGCCCATTCATCCTTGCTTTCTGAAGGCCTACTTTTGTTCCTGTCTGGTCTGAACCTATGCCAGTGACAAAGATGGCACTTTGCTCTAGCAATGGTGGAAGGGCTAAACTCCAGATACTCCTTCACGGGCGCAAGTGAGAATGTCTTTATAGAGGTACTCACACTTTCTCTGCTATTTCAGCCTTTGGGTGCTCAGTCTGCAATCCAGGTCTGTCTGCTGTTGTCTGGAGGATTTTGTCCTGCTTGATGTTGTGTGCTTTAGGTGCATGGAGTATGGGGAAATGTGTGGGCGCCAGCACTGCCTTGTTGGTACACCACCAACTGGAACAAAAATCTGTGTTTTCAGGCCAGCAAAGTATATTTTTTCTTCCTGGCCAATATCGCTGTACAGTTAGAACTTACTTGGGCTGTCTTTCTAGGAATAAGATTTTCTCTGGTGGGGCAAAACTGTAATGTCAAAATGTGTTTACCTAGGGCTCTGCTGCTACTCCGGCATCTTCTCAGAAGTGAATTGGAAATCCTTCATGATTCTGCTTTGATAAGATTGAAGACGTGGAATAATGTCGATACTCTTGTATTTTCTGAAACTCTGTCCATGGACAATGTAAGTATATATTTTGGAGTATGCTACACTTGATGCTTAGAAGAATCTGTTTTTGATAGCTGTATGTTGAAAACCTTTGAATAAGTCTGTTACATTCATGTGGAAAATGGATGTACTTCTACACTATCTCCGTAATCTTATATGAGTATTTTGGAAACCATGTATACTGGTATTAGAATTAGGAAATTGAAAGGGAATACCAAAATTGAGATACACAGGTTAAAAAAAGAGAAACAACTAAAAAAGCAATACTTGTAAAACTGTTTGTTTAAAATGCACTGAACACCACAGTGGGTGAATGGAAAGGGGGAGGAGGAAGGAGGTTATGAGGGACAGGGTAACAAACAGTACAAGAAATGTATACAATGCCTAACGTATGAAACTGTAACCTCACTGTATATCAGTTTGATAATAAAAATTTGAAAAAAAAAAAAAGAACCACATCAGCAGTATCAAAATGCCTGATTTCAAGCTCTATTACAAAAGCATTATTAACAATTACAACCTTCTATTGCCAAAAAGGTGATGCCTGATGAATACAATATGGCAGAACACCTTCAAAGAAACCAGAGACTTGCAGTCAGCTGATATTTGACCGAGGAATGAGAGACATACAATAGAAAAATTAGCATCTTCAATTATTGGAGATGGGAAAAAAGGATCACCACAGGAAAAAAAAATCTAAGCTGATACTAGCATAATAGCAGCACCGATGTCAACTCAAAATGGATTAAGATTTCAACATGAAATGTGAATCCTCATAACTATAATAGAACAGAGAAGCAGAGACATCAGGTCTTCCAGGCCTAGGGAGGAACTTCCTGAAAAGAGTCTGAGGCACACAACAGATTGATGAAAGATTGGAAAATGGGAGTGCATTAAAATAAAAATTTCTGCACAGCTAAGGACATGGTCATGAAAGCAGACAGACAGCCAAACAGCAATGTAACAGACATATATTATAAAAGGTTAATGTTTCTCACATACAGGGGACACAAAAAACTAATCCCTCCTAAATCCAACAATTCAATCATGAAGTTCGCCATGGATGTGAAAACAGACTTCACAGAAGAAAAAATAAAAATGGTAAAGACACACAGAAACATAACAACTATCAATGGAAGTAAGTGATATGTAAATAAAAACAACACTGAAATAACATCTTCCCCAAGTCAGAATGAGATATATTCTGAACTCAAGCAACAAGTGCTGGAGTTGACTCCCTGAAAGAGGAAACGTACTGAACTGATGTTGGGAATGTAAACTACTACAACCACTCTTGAAAAGAATATGGAGTATCTTGAAAAGAACACGTAAGGCATAGCACATGTCCCATTCTGAGCAACAGGATCCAGGATATGACGAGAAAACCTGCACATCCACGTTTATGTTGCACGCTTCAAAAGAGCCAAGAAATGGAAACAAATCCAATATCCACTATACATGATTGGATCCAAAAAAATGGTATCTCTGTACAACTGAATCCTACACAATGATTAGAAAACATTTGGAAAAAGGTATTCATTGGGACACAAGCCTGGAACATAGAATGGAACATTGGCTGGCTGATATGTATATGTTAGAAAAAAGTAACACAGCCATGATAAAGAAAGCAGGTACCAATTCACGGGGAGACAAGGAACGTGCTTGAGAGAAAGGTATCCAAAAGTGACACACAAACACTAATATTTATGTACATAAATTCAGATGGATATCTATATATTACCCAATCTGCAAGGAATTGTTTTATACTTAATATTACTAGAGGCTATAGAGATGAGATTGACAATAGACATTAAGGATATAATTTTTTGTTTTGGAAAAAATAATGAAAAAGGAAGTTGGTTTGTGCAAGAGGACAATGTGAAGGAAAGAGGCAGAAAAAGGAAATAACAGCTGTGAGAAGAAATTTATGCACATTTTTCTCTCACCTCAATACTCCCTCAAAATTTCCTTGATTCCTTGTTAAAAATTTCTTCATCTATCCTTTGTATACTTTATTAGTAAAATAGAATTGTGGTTAGCGAGTAACTTAAACTCCTATTACCCTAGCAAAAGCACCATAACTGGTAGTAAATATTATCAGTTGATTCTGGAGAATTTTGAGGCTCTCTTTCTAATTCTGATCTATTAGATAGAGATAATATGCCAAATTTGGTATACAACATCGAAGTTTTGAAACAATTGGAACATTTCAACACTCGTGATACAGAATCATGTGAATATTCACATAAATTTCAGATAATAAGGGATGCCATATGATTTGATTAAATCTTTTTTTTCAAACCTACTGATAATCGAGACACAAATGTCCTTGGTCAAAAAGGGCTGGTAGTAAACAAATTCTTCTGTTTTCTCTTTTAGAATAGCAAAATCAATTCATAAGACACATACTTGAAATCAAGTTCAAAGACATGAAGAAGACATACACAGCTAATAAGGGAGAAAAGAACATGAATCATACTAGAAAATGGAGAGCATAGTCCCAGTTCTCTGATTTACTATGAACCACATAATCATAACTGAGCCTACTTTCCCTGATCTTTTTGTAAAAGTAATGTTTCATGAATGGTCACCACTGAGGAAAAGCGGCCATAATAATGTAGGTACAAAGTTTTGTGAAAATAGTTAAACTTTCAGAACTAGAATGGTCAACATATCTTGATAGGTTCCTGTGATCTCTTTGCGTAAAAGTGGATGCTTTTCCAAAGACTGGATCATGGGCAGAACAGAAATGTATAGGAAGAAGGAACTCAGGATCCCAAACTCGCCTAGATGAAAAGTGTGTGAAAACGACTCTCAGGATTCCCCTACTGAAACCTCGCTTACTTGTACAAAATCATAGATAAACAATGGACAGGAAGAACAAACAGGACTGCCACTTCCGGGTAGAAGGCAGCATTGAGCACTTCCGTTGTCAAATGCGGAAGTGCTTGTGAATGACGTGAGATCATAACCCGGAAGTGACCAATATTAGCCACGTCACAATACTAGTGACCCCACACGGGGGAGATAGGATTTAAAAAGTAACTGTTACTACGGAAAGGTCTACGGTGGACCAGGTTACTTCCTTGAGAGGAGAGCCTTCTTCACTAATTTGGTAAGTACAGTTCTCCTTCAGAGACATCTAACAATCATTTCCCTCGTTTCCTTTCCTCAGTCATCAGTCCCCATCTCGTGTGGACTAACTTTTCACTCTCTGATATACACTGTGACATTTCTGGCTACAAAGGTTCTTTGTAATTCCTTTACCGGAAGTCCCATGAGGTAGTCCCTGCTTATTTTTCAAAATACCAAGTATTGTCCAACATATCACATAATCAAAAACGTTATGTCCCTGGAATTGAGAATGTAGCAATTTCCAATGTGTCCGTCTTCAAATTTACTACCATTACTCTCACTTTTATTTAGGTCTAACAATGATATTTCTATGGGGTTGTACACTTGTTTCATGCCCACAACAAATTTAATGCTGGACTTTACTAATATTTGAAACAGTTATTATCTGTAGCTATGACTCTCAGTATTGCCCAATGTTCCCTCAATTTATAGGTCATGTTCTGTTAGATATAATTACCTATAGATCCCTTGAGCCATAGTTCAAGTAAGAATACAGGAATATCTAGAAATTATTGTCTGAATTTATATGAGTTCAAACGTGTATTTACCTGTGTGAGACATGCGAAATTTGGAAAATTTTGAACTATTTAGTATAGATATCTACCAGTTAGAAAACATTTTCACAAATATGTTGAACACTTGTCATGAATGAAGTCCCTTGAATGTTGATCTATGACAAAGAAATTAATGATAAAGATTAATATACTTTGTTGACTTCAGTCCTACTGTTACAATTTTGAGATTTCTCCTTATTCCTTTCAAATGCAATTGTTGCCTGATTATTTGCCTGCGATTAAACAGGTGATATACAGCTGGATGAAAATTCATGACTTTTAACACTAGAATACCTTCTTTCATAATGTTTCTTAGGTTTGCAAATTCAGTCTCAGTGGATGTCATTTTAATCAACAAGACACGTAATTCATTATTGTCCATGTCCTATTTTTTAATAGAGAGCAATTTCCTGTCCCTTGAAATTTTTTTAACAGCACCTGAAACATTTCCACAATTTATAATGATATGCACAATACAAATGGAGTTCTCTAAGTCCTTTCGATGAATAAATTTTGTTTTTTGCTGTCGAGTATGATTTTGGCTCATAATATGTTGGAGGTAAGTCTAGGCCCTTTTCAACAGTTAAAAAGGATGGGGAAGGTTTACATTGGTTTGTTGCATAATTCCTTTGAATGGTGCTTTCTTAGAAACCCATATGTAAATGTGGCATATATGTGAGTCACTGAAAGGGAACCATCTTTCTCAAATCAGTGTGTATTGAAGACTTGAAATTTGTCAAGTAATTCCTGATTCTGAGTTAAATTAGATACACTATTGGGAATAAGATCTTCCTAGCAATCTATTAAAAATGTTTTACCATTGATTTCGTGAGAACATGATTTACTTGTGAGAAATTTATTCATGTCTACCCGAGAAAGTAAGACACACACTGGTGATAGTTGTTTTTCTGAAAGCGCAACAAACAAAAAGTCAAAAATCCTTCATTCATATTTGACAATATTAAGAAATACCAGTATGTATTATAAGCCACTTATTACCCTGCACTCTAATTAGATTCATGTAGTTTCTCAGGTGTCTTCTCTTAATGTTTAACCTTAGAAAGTATAACGTTCCTTTGGAATGAGTTACATGCAATGAATTGATTGTTGGCAGCAATTATTATGCTGGGAAAATCAATTATCTATATTCTGCAGTGTATTAATATAAGATAGTTGAACAAACTATAGAAGCAAAACATATCCCTTTTTGACTTATTCACAGCCTAGGAGGAATAAATTGCAATGTGATTAAAAAGCACAGCAAGAAGATGGGACTTTCTCTTCTGGATTTTGGACAGTAATTATAATACTGTCATATACTGGCGTTAGAGGACATGAAATGATACCCTAAATCCAAAATGAGTTTGATTGTCCAGTCCTAGTTGTGCTCCCATATATAGGAGACACCAGATCAAAGTAATCCCGGCAAAGTGAACACCTCATTACAAGGGGCTCTTTGCTCCTGGAGGAAGGGATGCGCCTCACCTTTAGTAGAATGCTTTATGTATAAGAAAATTGCATTCCCCGTTTTCTTTTTAGCCTTAAGCAGAAGCTATTTATGGTATTTGCATTTTACTTCAACATAACAGTTATTCATAAATGTGCCAACATTTGTGGTATTGTCTGTCCAAATTTGCAACTTTGATCTCATCATTTTTAGAATTTTCTAAAGTTGTAAGCAGCAACATAATCCTTTGTCGAAATATTGTAAAAATGGAGCCAGCAAGACATTCTCTAACTTTAATCTCAATATTCACAAAGCACACCAATTTTATACTAAATCCTGGCAATGTAATATTTAAGGATTTCATCCATGCATTTAGCTATACACACACATATATAGATGGACCTCTGTGGGGTGAAAAACTCTGTACAGCTCTTTCAGATCTATGTAGGATATGGTGTTATTTAGTCTTTGGCTCCCTTTATAATCCTCACAAATCGTCTCAAATAAAGGCTAGATTTTTGAGAAAATTAATAAAATTGACAGATCATTTTCAAGAAAAACTAAAGAATGGGGAGAAGATCCGCTGAGTGACTCTCCAGTCATAATTGACAGAATAATCCAGAGTATCCAAACAATAAGTAGCAACTATTTCCAGAAACTAAACTCACTATAGAATGAATACTTGAGGGAAATGGATGAAGTTTTACATAAACATAAACTGCTCAACCTGAAGCAAGAAGATATAAATCACTTAAATAAAACCATGAAATAAAATGAGATACAAAAAGGAATGAAATATCCTCCAATTTAAAAAAGCCAAGATGGATTCTCCATCCAATTCTACAAAACTTTCTAAGAGGAGAAACCACTGATACTCCTCAAGATCATTTGCGAAATTGATGCAGAGAGAGAAATCATAACCCTTCTCCATGAAGCTAATATCATGGTAAAACCAGACAAGGACAAAACAAAAATGATATTAGAAATCAATCTTACATTTGACCAAAGATGCACAACTACTCAACAAAATATTAGCTAGTAGAACAAAAACAGAATAGAGAATCCTGTGTGGTTTCAGCACAAACTGTGCTGACATGCCATGTTCCTGGGGGGAAGGGGCATACTCTCCAGGGCCAGGATTGTCTTTATCATCCTTCAATGTTCATGGATAAGGAGAACCAATATTGTAAACTTTCAATATTGCTAAAGATGTTATAGAAATTCACTGAAAACTCATGAAAATCTAACTATATTCTTTAAGGAAAGAGGAAAAGCAATCCAAAAATTCTTATGAAATAGGAAGATCTAGAATAGGAAAAGTAATTGAAGGCAAAAGAAGCAGCAACAGAGGTATCAAAATGCCTGGTTTCAAGCTATATTACAAAGAATTATTAAAAAATACAAACTTCTATTACCAAAAAAGAGATGCATGTTGAATACAATACGCCAGAATACCTTCAAAGAAACCAGAGACTTGCAGTCAGCTGATATGTGGCAAAGGTATGAGAGACATACTATGGAAAAAAAGTAGGATCTTCAATTATTGGAGATGGGAAAAAAAGGAACACCACAAAGGAAAATAAAAACAAAGCTGACCCTAGCATAATACCAGCACCGATGTCAACTCAAAAGGGATTAACATCTCAACATCAAATGTGAATCCTAGTAAGTATAATAGACCAGAGTAGCAGAGACATCAGGTCTTCTAGGCCAAGGGAGGAACTTCCTGAATAGAGTCTGAGGCACACGACAGATTGGTGAAAGTTTGGAAAATAGAATTACATTAAAATAAAAATGTTCTGCATAGCTGTGGACATGGTCACGAAACCAGACAGACAGCAAAACAGCAATGCAACAGACAAATATTTTAACAGATTAATGTTTCTCACATACAAGGGCCACAAGAAACTAATCCCTCCTAAATCCAACAAATCAATCATGAAGTTCGCTATGGATCTGAAAACAGACTTCACAGAAGATGAAATAAAAATGGTAATGAAACACAGAAACATAACAACCATCATTGGAAGTAAATTATATATAAATAAAAACAACACTGAAATAACATCTTGCCCAAGTCAGAATGAGATATATTCTGAACTCAAGCAACAACAAGTGCAGGAGGTGATTCCCTGAAAGAGGAAATGTACTGAACTGTTCTTGGGAATGTAAACTACTACAACCACTCTTGAAAAGAGTATGCAGTGTCTGGAAAAGAACACCCAAGGCATAGCACATGTCCCATTCTAAGCAACAGGATCCAGGATGTGACGAGAAAACCTGCACATCCACGTTTATGTTGCACACTTCAAAAGAGCCAAGAAATGGAAACAATTCCAATGTCCCACTATAGATGATTGGATCCAAGCAAATGGTATCTCTATACAAGGGAATCCTACACAACAATTAGAAAACATTTATAAAACTGTATTCATTGGGACACAAGCCTGGAACATAAAATGGAGCATTGGCTGGCTGATATGTGTGTGTTAGAAATAAGTAACACAGACATGATGAAGAAAGCAGGACTCAGCTACCAATTCACAGGGTCACAAAGGACATGCTTGAGAGAAAGGTATCCAAAAGTGACACACAAACACTAATGTTTATGTACATAAATTAAGATGGATATCTATATATTAGCCAATCTGCAAGGAATTGTTTAACAGTTAATAATACTAGAGCCTAGAAGCATTAGAGACAAGATTAACAACAGACATTAAGGATAAAATATTTTGTTTTGGAAAAATAATGGAAATGGAAGTTGGTTTGTGCAAGAGGACAATGTAAAGGAAAAAAGGGAAAAGAATGAGCAAGGAAATAACAGCTGTGAGAACAAATTTATGCACATTTTTCACTGACCTCAATACTCCCTCAACATTTCATTGATTCTTTATTAAAAATGTCTTCATCTATCCTTTGTCTTCATTATTGGTACAATGAAATTGTGCTTTGCGAGTGACTTAAACTCCTATTACCCTAGCACAAGCAATAACTGGAAGTAAATATCAGTTGATTCTGGAGAATTTTGAGGCTCTCTTTCTAATTCTGATCCATTAGATAGAAAGAATGTGCCAAATTTGGTATACAACATCGAAGTTTTGAAACATTTGGAACATTTCAACATAAGTGATATAGAATCAGGTGAATATTCATGTAAATTTCAGATAATAAGATATGCCATATGATTTGATTGAATCTTCTTTTTCAAACCTACTGATAGTCGAGACACAAATGTCCTTGGTCAAACAGGGCTGGTGGTAAACAACTTCTTCTGTTTTCTCTTTTATAATAGCAAAAACAATTTATAAGACACAAATTTGAAAGCAAGTTCAAAGACATGAACAAGACATACACAGTTAATAAGGGAAAAAAGAACATGAAACATACTAGAAAATGGAGAGCATAGTCCCAGTTCTCTGATTTACTATGAACCACATAATCACCACTGAGCATACTTTCCCTGATGTTTTTGTAAAAATAATATGTTTCATGAATGTTCACCACTGAGGAAAAGCTGCCATAATAATGGAGGTACAAAGTTTTGTGAAAATAGTTAAACTTTCAGAAATGTGAAATGATTGTGAAATATTTTCCTGCATAGATATAAATGCTGATTTATTCGAGTTCTTCCTTCTTTAAGTACACTAGAACAATGAATGGATGGTTTATATGACACTCAAAAAGACCTGGCCATAAGTAGTTGAAATGTTTTCTACTTCCATAATAAATCTTCACTTGTATATGTTATGAGCATCTTCTGTAACAAGAGCAACACTGTATGAGTGGACACATTAAGTCCATCAAGATTTATATTCAGCTTAATGCAAATTTGCTTCTGAAAATCTATCCAAACTCATACCCAGAAAACCAATTATAAGCAGCACTAGATTTCCTGAATCTTATAAGTCTTCTATGTGCTGTCAGAATTTGAAAATGAGATAACCCGCAAATGTAGTTAACTGTTACCATGTTAATTCACAATGATTAAATTAGGGCATGTCCTTTTTTGTGACTCCATAGTAATTCAAATTTGGAAACACAGGCTAAATATAATAGAATGTTTTCATTGTACTTACTATAGTAGAGAAGAATCTTAACCGTTAACAGGTGAAAATTTGAGCACAAAATTCTTCCTTCAATTTTGTCTGCAAATAATTTGGAAATCATTATTTGGCTACATTACATCACTTGCGCTAATGCGTTCCTGTTGTGCCATTTCAATAGACATTTTAATTTCTATGTGTAATACTCTTATGTATGTTGGTGAAAACTTTGGATTGACATGTTGGAATGGAGTTTCAATTTATTTCACTTCCACGGCAAAATAAAAAATGAAATGTCTCCAATACAATAGGGAATCATACACGATTTTACAACTTAGTAGAAGACATAAACACCTAAGATTGGCTCAGAACATCTTGTTAGGATTTTAGAAAATATGGTTTTCAACACAAACTTGTCTGAAACAATGTCTTTATTGATGCAGTTAAAATAAAAGATTCCCACTAACATCAGGGCATTAGAATATTGATTTATTTTTTACTTTCATGCAATTTTCTAAGAATATGTACACAGGAGAAACTGTAGACAATTGCCTGTAAGCTTGAACTATTCGAACAGCAGTTGACATGCATATATTTATGAAATTTTATTATTGTACAGTGTCTTATAAATTTCCTGCACTAATTCTTAATAAACAATATATCTGTTTGCTCACAAGAAAGCAATTCACTTTTTCTTTCATATTTTAATATCAATACCCAGAGCTGCTGTTAGATGAAATACATGGAGGCTTTGTCATAGGGCAAAACTCCTGCAGCTATTTTCTGGTGTTTAAGTAATAAATACTTAAGGGAATATTATGTTTCAATGTTCCTATTACTCCTTTGGAGGGAAATAAAATATAATAGTTGATACCTTAAAGAAATTTCATAGGGATGTAAATGCTTTCACCAAAAATGATGCAGAATAAATATTGAAAGAGAATTTTCAATAATATTTTGTCTATATTAACACTTCATTATACAAATATATGAGAGAACTGTAATAGAAATTTCATATGTAGTCTCCTGCCTTCAATTAAACTGTAACACTATAAAAACTGTTTATATGTCAATTCAAAATCTTGTATATTCAAGAAATGGCATCCATTCCCACTCTATGGGAAAACAAGTAGGTTCAGCACTTGTAAGGATGGTGATTAGAGAATCACACAAATGGGCAGCAAATACTATGCATGAAATTTCATGTTCTTTGGGTATTTGTTTCTGAAGTGTTGTAACTAAAGTGAGATCAGTATAACGAAATATGCTTTCATTACCTCCCATTTCCTTATATTGGCTTGATATACATTCCTGTGTATGATTTGCTTCATATATTGCTTATGGAGGATACCATAAGGATGACTGGGTCCCCACCATTCTCCTTCCAATTAGAGTAAGCCTCTAAGAATATTGTTGCAATATATAATTTTTTATTGACCTAAAATGATCGAATGTCAGTGCAAGGGATTAAAAAATGTACTACAACAATAAATAAAAAATGTTAAAATCTGTTGCAACTAATACATTTCCTTCACAGACCTATGGACAACAGAAATCTATAACTTCCAAAAACTATTACTACCTGCACAAGTATAACTATCAAATATTTTCCATGAAGATAATTGGTGCTGCCCTTTCTGGGCATTATCTTGGAAACTGATTTTTTTTGCCTGTACTTTTGGGAAATGTATCTTGTGCCTAAAGCACTTTGTCACAAAACTGATAGACAAAAGAGATACAATAAATGATAGATTCCTCGATTGCACCAAAATATAGTAAATTCATCCATGTTATAAAATACAAGATTTCTAATGCATACTCCTTTGACTGGCTCAGTTTTACATTCAACTATTCCTAGTATTCATGCCTACTTTTAGGTGACATTCCACAATGTAAACATATTTGGCTTTCCTCTATCCTACTGATTATATTGCCCTTTAAATATAAAATTGTTTCCACACTATTGTTTCTCCTGAAATAATGTGGATATTATTTATTTTATTCCTCATTTCAAACTACCATGTCCTCTCTTTAATTCAATTAACATTTTATTTTGCTCGCAGACATCCACCACTACATACTAAACAAAATTACATATATAGTTTCAATTATATATGTATATATGTTTATGTTTATTTACATAGACATGTACAATCAGTGGGTTTCCATTATTTGCGTATGTGTATGTACATGTATATATATAACGACCTATGTGATGCTATAAATTAGTGAATCTCATTTTCACAGTGTACCTTTGATAATTTAGGGAAACCATCCGTGAATTGTTAAGTAAACCCATGTAATCACTTACACTTTATACAGTGTACAATTTAGTACTGTCTTAAAAGAAGAGAGTGAAAAGTATAAAGAGAATCTGAAAATAAGTGAAAACTCCTTTCCATTTCCACCCAAATGTCATTTCCATACCACTGCTCTCATACTTATGTTTCTAAGACCCTAAGATATTTAATTGATCATGTATAAATATTGATTTAAATTGGAGTGAAATGATCTTATTATTGTTAAAGCCATTTCAAGCTCACAAAGAAACTTGGTTTCTTGATCATTTCATATTGAAATTATTTGAGAACACAACTTGAAACATTTTGAATTTTACTCAGTAAGGAAACTTGATTTCTGTCAATATTGACATGAACATTATGTGTTTCATTAGCCGGATCCACAGTTTAAACATCTGGGACCAGTTTGTCCCAATCATGAAGGATGAGTTCTTTAAATATCCAGTCTAAATAATGGCAAAGATAAAGAAACAAAAAACTTCATTGTGGGCTGGGGATATAGCCTAGTGGCAAGATTGCCTGCCTCGGATACAAGAGGCCCTAGGTTCGATTCCCCAGCACCACATATAAAGAAAACGGCCAGAAGCGGCGCTGTGGCTCAAGTGGCAGAGTGCTAGCCTTGAGCGGGAAGAAGCCAGGGACAGTGCTCAGGCCCTGAGTCCAAGGCCCAGGACTGGCAAAAAAAAAAAAAAAACAAAACAAAAAAACAAAAAAAACTTCATTGTAATCTATCTTAGGAAGCTAAAGAAATCATTACCACACCCAAAACTAATAGTTTCCATTGTTACACATGTCATGGATAGCTACGTTTAACAGTTTGAGAAAGAAACCGTCTGATTTATATAAATAAATATGTGATGACTAAAATCAGAAAGCTTTTATTTCCAATAACTCTTCATCGTGAACTATTTTCTTGGAGGGAATTAGGTTTTTATTGCAAGTCGCCTGACATGTTTTCTTCAAAAATTCTAAGTAAAAAATAAGCAATTATATGTCTGTTGACACACATTAAATCAAGGCTGGTTTTCTTCAATATTTTATTGTCAGTGTCAAGAGCTGATGTTAAAATCAAGGAAATACATGAATGTTTTGTAATATATTGAAACTCATGCTGGTGTTTTCACAAGTGACACTGTTAACAGAAAATATTTTCTTTCAATGTTCATATTATCCCTGTAGTGTAAAATCAAACATGATATGTTATATCTTACAACCATTTCATAGGGAACTGTATGATTCCTACAAAAATGATGCAACCTAAACAAAAGTTTCTTTTTTTCAGTAAGTTTGCACTATTCAGAGTTGTGAGAAAAATCTAATTGGACTTCCATCTTTATCTGCTTTCTTCAATTCTATTGTAACACAATAAAAAACTTTCTATGTCAAGCCAAAAGCTTCTTTATATTCATTGACTGAAGCATCCATGTTTACCCCACACCCAGAGGCCAGAAATTCAGATGAGATGAACACGTTTGTTTTGGTCATTCTGAAAGGCATCCAAATTAGGAGAACAACAAGGAAATACAGGGAATTTATAAATTGATTATATCAAGCACTCTAAAGGAATAACAATTTCTTTGAAGGGAGAAATGAGTAACCTTTTACGCTCTCATGCAAAATGTATTCCTATTGCTTTAGAAACAGTTTTTCAGCTTATATTTGGAAATAAATAATACACTGGGTCAGATAGCCAGGTAGCCCACATTTTTTATTAATATGGTTTTCCATACTAAAATATTAATCCCGGAAAGTTCTACTTTTGGGAGGCTCTTTGTGATTATGTTTCCCCAGACGTGTTGGTACTCAGCTTAGTGTTCACCAATCCTTGAATTTTGACCATTAGAATAGAAAATTGTGATTTTTCTGGCATGGTTGAAGTCACACTATTTGATATTAATTTGAATCTTCCAAGTGTCTCAGCATGTTACTTTTTTATCATCATCTCTCTCATCACTTCATAGTTAATACGTCTTCCAACAATCCAATCTACTTTGTAATATTCAAATTTATAAAACTGCCACGGAATTAATAAGTTCTCTTCAAGTCTGTTGTTACAATAGCAGAAAAATAAATTCATTGTGTTTAATAGCCATGTGAAACCAGTGGATGCAGGTATTCCACATTCTATATCCCAGAAACGATTACCACACTTCCAATCCTTGAAGACAGGAGAAATTTTTTCCAAGGTATTCATCCTACTTCCATGAATTTTCCAAAAACACAACAGAAATCTCAAGTTCCACAGTAGCGTTCCAAGAGATCTATCATTGCTCAGAATGAATATCCAGCCATAATCCAATGAAGAATCATAGATATATTCCGGTGAGGACACAGTATGTGAAGCAATTAACAAAGAATTTTTAAAAACACTTTGTATTCATTGCATTTTGAAATAATGCTTTGAACCAATGGATAAGGCACCAGAATAACTTGGGCTGAGAATAGAGGGGAAAATGGAGGCATAAAAAGGAAGAGTTTAGATATCAGTTCTAATTTGTCCATTTTGCATTCTTGCCAAAATTTACTCTATACTAAACTCATAGTTTTACATCAATTTCTGTGTTATAAATACTCCACAATGAACGATATATATATATATATACATATCTTACAAATATATAGTATATATATTATATGATAGATAATGCATATATATATATATATATTAGTAACACAGTAATTTCAAGTGAAGTGTATGTTAGTAAATTCATTGGGATTTATCACCTAGAATCGTTATGTTACCTGGGAACTGAAGTGAATTCTCTAAAATGTTACAAAATACAGATGGAAATCATTTCCTTTTCGGAAATGCATTTATTAAGGCAAAGAATATAGGATGAAATTTCTAAGGATATGAAAGTTGAAAAACTCTATGTAATATGGAATTAGAGAAAGTTCTCTTTTGTAATTTAAAGCATTCCAAATGTTTTAGAAAATATTCCACAGTGCGTTTCAGGTATAGAAAAATCATCCGTGAAGCAGGTTTACCCAAGGACGTCACCCAATATGAATGTGTTTCTATCAGTGACTATCTCTCATTTTCTCCTAGAATAATGGAATTATGACACAATGTATGGTGATGGATTACCACATTATCAAAATGGATATTTAGAGAAAAATTTGTTACTGCATTTGAGAATGATTAAGTCAATGTTTCTCTGTTTTAATCCTTTGGGAGTGTTCACCTAGAGAGCCAAAATTATAGCAATCCCATTTTCATTTCTCCGTGTTCTCATACTTCTACTGAGAAATGATTCCCCAGGATTTTGTGTTTTATTAAGACAGTAAAAACATCAAAGTGTTTTGGGAAATATTTACATATACTTCATAAATTTGAATTCACGTTGTTACCAAAGCGAACAAAACTCCTCACTGTCATAGCCAAAAATGTATTGTTTCTTGTACAATGATTTCCATTTAATATTTTAAGTAGTATATTCAATAATGAAATGATATATTGCATATATAAAATATTAAAGCTCTTTTCATAATTATGGTATCCATAGTGAAACTCTAGGTCTTCCTGAGGAAGTAAAACAGAGGACAGTGTAACCAAAGAGTAACTGCTTTATCTGATAAAGGTAGTCCTACTGCAAAGGCAGTAATCATATATTAGGATGTGATGACTACAATTTCAGGTGTTGTTTTAAGGAACTCACCTAACAATTATCAGTATAATGCATTTGAAAACATCACAGCAACTGCTCTAAAAAGGGTAACCTCTTCTTACAAGAAATGAATTCAGACTTTGCTGCACAAGCATATGGAAAACACAAACGTGTTACTAACAATATTATTACTACTTGCTCAAATATAACTACTAAATAATGTAGAGGAAGATTTTGGCGACATACCTTTCTGGGAACTATCTTGGAATACGATCTCATATTTTATTTCGTAAAAGTAGGAGAGTTGAACTGGGGAATGTATATTGTGATTAACGCACCTTGGATGAAACCTGATTGACTAATCAGGTGACTAAAGCACCAAATGGTTGCTAGTTGCCTAGATTAAAGCATAAAGTTTGAAATTCAGCAATTCAAATAGTGGCAAGATTTCTAATGCAAGGTCTTATTTGACTGGTTCAGTTTTACTTTCAACTATTCTTTGTATTCATACCTATGTTAATACGATATTCATCAATGTAAACACATTGAGATTTCCTTCTCATTATTACTGATATTGTCCTTTAAATAAATGTTTTAACAGTGTGGCTTATATTGAATGATTCTACAGATTATTTCGTTTCTTCACTCTTCAAAACACCATGCCTTTCACGAATTCAATTATTTCTTTTTGCATACACACCTCCAAACATCCATACTACATTTAGGTACACAGGTGTATATATATATATATATATATATATATATATATATATATATATATATATATATATATATGTATGTGTGTGTGTGTGTGTGAGTGTGTGTGTATGTATATGTATATATGTACATGTGTATATACAGATATATTTATATACATATATGTATATATGTGTATGTGTTTGTACACATATATATGTACCTGTATACAGAGAGACATATAAATAGTTATATACATACATATATATTCACATTCCTATACAAATGTGATCAATGGATCTATATGATATATATGTATTCAGATGTACATATATAAATATATGTTATGATTTTTTTTTACTTGTGCCCTCATCTTGACTATGTGAGTTGGAATTATTACTACTCCCTCTATTTTTATTGATTATTTATCCAAAATCAATTTCATTAATTTATGGAATCCTTCCAAGTATAATCCAGTAAATGAACAATTAATTCTCATTCTCATTCTAGAACTGAAAAATTTACTTCTGTGGTGATGCAAAAGAATGAAAAGTAGCACGGGATAATTAAGATAAGTAATTGAAAATTCCTTTCCATTGTTTAGCTAAATGTCTTTTGCATGCTACTAGTTGCATTTCCCCAAGTGTTTCTGAGATGTAAATGATCACCTATAAATTTAAATATAAAATGGAAACTAACTCACAGATTTCTTTTAAATTAATCTTGGGCTTAGTAAGAAATTTGTTTTCACGAATTTCATGTTGAAATTCTATCTCTCTTTCAAGAGTACACATTCAGAATTTTACTCACTGAGAAAATGTTGATTTTGTCAGTATTGGCATATGCAATTTCTGATTCATTAGCCAGATAAACTGAAAATGAAAACCTTTCATCATCTGGAACCGGTTTCTCTCAAACATGAAGGAAGTGTAGCAAAGAATACTTCCTAAATTACTTGAGAGCATTCTATACTGATGTGCTGTGTAGAGTATTCTTTTAAACATCTTCCAAAACAGGGTTCTCTATTAATTCAATGAATTCTTGAATGCATTGTGAGTAACCTCTGAATCAGAGCCCTTGCCTTTAATCATCAACAGTTTCACATTTTTTGTCACATTTATAAAACTGTAAGGACTATTATACAATTCACAGAATAATAAAAATTATATACTTTACTTAAGAAAAGAAGACATTTGAGACTCTCTTAATTAAATAAACCTCAGCTTAATTTCTTGCCATTGTATATAAAAAAAAAACACCATTTCCTAGGTACAGAGAGGTTCTGATTTGTTTCCAGTAGATACACGAATGAAGAACATGCTGTTCAGATTTTTTTCCCTTTTATCTCTGTATTCAATGATGTCCTCACTTAAATGGTAATGATATTTCACTGTCCACCCTTTGACACATTTCCTGGAAAATTTGCAGAGAATATGTTTAAGTTTCAGAGTGTGTGGAGACTTAGGAATAAATGTGTCTTTTGTGATTGCAGATAAGTACACGTGTGCAAGAGGAAATTTAGTTTTCAGTGATCATTATAAATTTCATATTGCATTCAGTTAATCTTTGCAGATACACTGTACATTGCATATTACAATAGGCTATATACTTGGTTATCCACTTTCCCAAAGAACAGCCAGTATTTTACAGATTGAAGTTCAAAACGATTCTGAAAATTACATTTTTGATCTTTTAGAAACACACTAATTGCATTGTGAATTCAATTTCTATAGAAATATACATCCATAAAATAATTGTCTCCTTTGGTGGCCTATTTCATAAAGAACTTTGGTTGAGGACTCATGCTTCACTGTAATCTGTTTCAATGTTACAAGTGTCAAGTTCAAATTGATATTTCATGAAGTTAAAAATGCTTTTCCTCATATGTACCTGATTAGGTTACAAGATGGAAGACATAATACTGGCAGGTGTGTAATGGAAGTCATCACAGGATCAAGTGGCAGGTGAGGAGATATCAGGGAGATTACCGTCAATGGGAAAAAGATCACCTGAATGTAAGTACAAATGTCCCCAGTGCAAGATATCATAATACCAGGTAGTCAGATGTGGTATTCCAATTTCAATCCAGAAGTATGATAGGATTTAAGAGATGTACAAAATGGCTAAATTACTCACATCATGAACTGAACATGAGGTAAATTATTGGTATCCCAATAATCCCAAATAGATACAACAAGCCTGGTCCCTTCCTTTTGAAAACACCTTTATGGAAAACTGTGGATTTTAGTCTATTTGCAGAATTTGCTTTCCTTGTTGAGATTGGGGGAATTCTCTTTGCCTCTTTTCTTTTTCAGTACGTAGGTGACTATATACTTTGTTCCGATTAGAGATTTTCAAAACTATCGAATAAAACTACAGATATCCTAATTCCTCAGTCCCATGTGGCTTTTTTCAGATATTCTTTTGGAATAAGCATAGAACTATTGTAATACCTCAGTCCCTCAGAGTTAAGGAAGAAAATCCTCTCTAGTCATCTGGACTTCTAAAACCCCTCATGTCCTTACCATTGTGCTATGAAGCATTCACTTTTATACCGTTTCTTTTGGTTCATACAGGACACATTTGGAAAAAAGTAACTACAACCAATTAATACTTATTTCAATATACGATGGTAAATCCCAACATTCAGAAAGGTCCTGTATCTAACAATTTTTTTAGTACATTTGAAATGAAACCACCTGGAGTTTTAAATTTTCTTGGAAGAATATTGAGGTAATTCCTGAAGAACGTCATTTACCAACTAACTCTGATGCATGTGATTACATATATGTGCCACGTGGTCTAGGAAATTTTAATTAAGTTGTAAATTTTCATGCTTTATTATGTAGCTCAAACAGTTCTGAATAAATCTACCAAAATTCACCATATTAGACAAGTCTCACCTGAAAAATATGTGACAGGAAATGTGACATCAATTAAATTTTGTTGATTTCTTGTGATGTAAATATGACATAAAGTTGGGTGAGAGGGATTCAGTCTATCCAGATGACTGAGCACTTTCTGGGAGAAAATTTCATTGCATAATTTCATTATCATTTTACATCACTGTGAATGCATGGCAACAATTTCATTCAAAATACAATTAATAAGGATTTGTACAGGTAAGGGGAAAGTATAATATTCATAGAATTTGAATTTTTTCACTAATTCTTATTTTAAAAATATATCTTCCGTGCTGGGAATATGACCTAGTGGCAAGAGTGCTTGCCTTCTACACATGAAGCTCTCGGTTCTATTCCCCAGCACCACATATATAGAAAATGGCCAGAAGGGGCGCTGTGCCTCAGGTGGCAGAGTGCTAGCCTTGAGCAGGAAGAAGCCAGAGATGGTGCTCAGGCCCTGAGTCCGAGGCCAAGGAATGGCCAAAAAAAAAAAAATTAAAAAACATATATCTTCCAATGATATTGGAAAAAAATTATACTAAGTAAAGTGAGCCAGACCCAAAGAAGTACGGTTCCCCAAACTGCTCATGTCCCCATCTACAGAGGACGCCCTAGGTCTACCTGCAAGCTGTGTTAACCACAGAGAGCCAGGATTGTACCAACAGGGGAGAAGGGTCAGAACAGATCCACCCCCTCTTAACTGAATTCAAGTCAAACCAGCCAATCAGGAATATACACTGAAGAACATCACAAGGAAAACAGAGACTGGGGAAAGACTACCCAAACAAGCAGGACTCCATTATTTTTTCTTCTCAAATATTTTTTAAACTTTAAAAAAACGTTTTTTTTTTAATTTTTTCACTTCTGAAACATCCTTGATGTTTTTGTTTTCCATTTTTACCTGTTTGTTTTAGCAAATTTTTTTTTGTTGGTAGTAGTTTGGTTGTTCACTTTTCTGGTTTTTGTCCTTTTCTTTTCTTTTTAAAATAATTTTTCCTCTGTTTTTTGCATCTGTCTTCCATTATTTTTACTTTGTTTCTCTCTTTGCATTCTATTTCTTTAAAAATTACTTTCCTAAGAATAACACCTCCACTCTTTCTGCTAACTCTCCATTTTCTATCATCTTACCCTTGTTCTTTCTACTGATTCTACTCTTCACATTTCCACGTCACTGAAACTAAACAAAAATCACGTCCCCCCCCCCAATATGTTTTACTCTATTCTCTTTACTACATCTAGCTTACACTCCTGACATACTGCCTGGACCTACAGGTACCTTTGACTCATCTTTAATAGATAGAGGTTATCCCTGCTTAATCTGAGTGAAACAAAGGGGTTCATAGAGAATGCCAGTCCTAAAAGAACTTAATATAAGAACAAGAATTGCTTATAGGGTTGTAACAGTAAATAAGTAACTTCTGAATACAGGGCCCAGGATCGGTTGTTATATTGAAATTGTAATCTTTAGGAACACCAATCTAATTTTATAAACAGGTATACAAGGTATCTGTATATAATTGTGAACTTGTAAGATTTATACAAGAGTGCTAAGTAAGGGCTGCGTTGGGTCTTAAATGGTGCTCACAGGTGCTGGTAGACTGGCATTCCCAATCCAAATGGGCAGAAGGAACACAAGAACAATGGCAGACATGGCAGCAGTGTACTCTGCAACAGAATAGTAGTGGCAAGTAGCCACAGAGTTTATAATGATGATGAAAAAAAGATAAAATAAAATAAGATGTAATATACCATAAATCCGGAGCTAAGGAAGGTACCAAGTAAGAAGGAAAGTTGTGGAAGGAGAGAAAGGAGAGATGATGCCAACTTCTGCAATCCAATTGGATATTCTTATTCTATGGCCTATGAATCGCCACATTCAAGCATGCTACTGAGAGCATCCATTCAACTGTGCTCCAATTCCACCACACGCGAAACATGTGCCGCAGCATGTTTAAAATTCCATCATCAAATACCACCAGTTTACAACGAACAATAAGAGAGTAATATTCCAAGCCTATGCCAGATTTAAGAGTAAAATTAATTTCGATGAGTATTGGTATAATGAATACAGAACCTCCCCAGCTTTATTCAAGCAATGAAGGGTCATTCAACTCTGTATTTTTGTATTGGCCAATAGCAAATAAAACTAAAATGTTGCTTTATTTCAACAGTGGGATGCGCTTCATCTCATGTTTTCAGACATCAATATGTTGAGCTCTTGGGCTGTAAAAACCCAAACTTCTCAAGGCATTTCCATCCAATTATCTAAGACGTTAGCATCATTGCCAATAGACCACTAGTTCAAATTAAGGACTATACCATAAAAAATGGGTTATATTCAAATGGAAATGACTCACTACCCGAGGGACAAATGATCCAGTTACTCCAGTCACACCTACCTTAGTGAAAGAGATCAACAAACAAACATGTGCTTCAATTTGAAACTGACCAAGAGGTATTGCAAAGGATATGAAACTTAGGCAAACATGGGTGAACAATTGGCCATTTTCCCATTTCTATCCATTCCCCTCAAGGAGCCTTGTTTACTTCTAGCTCCAATATTCATATAACTGGCCTCTACTTACATGCATGTGTTGCACAATGATGATCAAGTTGTCCTCATCCTGGTCGTCTTGGGTAACCAATATTAAACAGGAAGTGCACAACGACCAAAGCATATTAGACATGAGTATGTCCTTTTTGCCACATGGCAACAGCGTACTGTACAACAGAATAGTAGTTGGAAGTGGCCACAGTGTTCATAATGATGATGGAAAAAAGATTTAAAAAATATAAGAGGTAATATATTCTAAATCCGGAGCTAAAGAAGGTAATATGTAAGAAGAAAAGTAGTGGAAGGAGAGAAAGGAGAGGGAAGCAATGAATGATATAAAGAAAAGGGATGGAGTGATGACACACAGGAAGACAAGAAGACAGGAAGGAAGACAGGAGGGAAAGTATCAAGGAGGGAAGGAATGCAGGCAGGGAAGGAGGCAGGGACAGATGGATTGTGGTTTGTATCAAAGTGTGTGGGATGGAGTTAAAGGTGGAAGTAAGGACAGAGAAGGATCCAAATGGAATCTTGGGGAAGGAGAGAGTGATGAATAGAGATAAGGAGGGAAGAAAAGAAACCAAGAAGGAATGAAAGCAAAAAGGAAGGAAGGATGAGAGGAAGGGAGACTGGGTAGGACATAGCAGTAAGGAACCATGAAAGTAGTGAGAGGTAAGATGAAAAAGAAATGATAATTCATGGGAAGCAAGGAAATTCATAAAAATACATTGTACATTTATAAAGCTGTGCTTTTACTTGGATACTACTTAGAACATTGATATCAGATGTTCAGTATGATTTGCTTGACATAAAAAGCTGTACTGTCACTGCAAATAGGGTAAAATGAAACTCAGTTTGTACTATAGAAAATATTTTTCATCCACTGCACAGGGTCATGATATTTCTAAGTGAATTTCTAAGTAAGGCTCAACAATATTCTTCTACGGAATGCAAAACTGGCATTGACAAGTTGACTGCCAGAGTGACAGAAAGAACACTGTGCCCTGAAACATCTCATGGTGATGCTCCACTCTGGATATTTCTATCCTCCAGATGACACCCTGATGAGGCCTTCTGGCAGTGCCTTCAAGGAACACAGATGACTTGTTGATATTTGGAAGAGTTAGAAACAATCAAAGTCCCTCTAAAAGACAGTAAGAAACTGCAAAACCAAGAGACAAATGTAATGACAGAATGCCTACCGAGACAAAAACTGACCCACGAGGTCCCAAAAGAAGGGATGACATCTTGCCTCTTTTTTCAAGCAGGGGTGTAAACTTGTGTCCAAGTCACCATGTCACCAACCCAGCACTCACTGACCTGCTTAAGTCAGTGCATGAAACAAAAACCACACACCACTAGAGAATTGTTAAAAGACTTATGCAAAAGTTGACCCTGGGAAAACTCTGGGTCATGTGGTCCCCATCACAGTCTTGGGGGATGTTCCCTAAATTCCCAAAGCCAGCCTAAAATAAAGTGATTTTTAGTAAGAATTTTCTCTTCTCTTTTTTAAGGGAAATGATTTATATGAAATGTCTCAAGGTCGGTAAAGTTGGTCATTTACATGAAAGGGTAGGAAATATGTCTGTGACTACTAAAAGTAACGGACAGAAGAAATACACCACAAAGTGACTTTATATATTGTAAAATTCAATGCGTACCAAGTTACAAAAAAGTCACACATATTTTTTTCTTCCAATAGTGGGTATGTAAAATATTCTCGGCCAGTGCAGGGAACCACAAGACAGGCACATCAATTAAAATTTACATGGAACTCTATTTCTTTGTCTTGTATGGTGGGTAATGGACACCCAATAGGGTTTACACCACTGTTGGGATAAGGAAATGCCAACTGTGACTCATTTAATATCATCTGCTTTTCCCTCCAGCCCTCCCCATTTGCGTCATTTTGCAATAGTACAATTGCAGCAAGTGATACTCTTAGAGTCCATTATCAAGGATGGAACCATATGTGGTTTACATGTACAAATAGGCTGAGAAGCTGTAAAGCAAAACCGCATTATGTTTTCTGGTGTTACTTTTTCCTGAAGTGAACTGGTTTGATGGGGATGACATAAGAACCCTCTCGCTCACTCCATCTTGAGAATTGCAGAGTTAAATCTATGTAACAGTATGACTAGGCACTGGTTTTCTTTGATCCAATGATTTTGGAATTAAGGCACTACTAAATGGATACTTCAAAGGAGATGATTGTCTTCTGTTGTAGACATTTAGTTTGGGCTCCTAAAAATTTCTTTCTCAGCAACCGCTTGAGAGCTATGAAGTCACCATACTTAAAATCATCCCAAGGTACAGAAGTGGCCTGAATCTCTTCCTCCTTTACAAGGGGACCTATATATGCAGTGGGAAAAGTTGTTGATTTTATGAAAACAATTTGGAGATTGTAATAGATAGTTCATGGTTGAAAATATGGAGCTAAAAAGGAAGTGTTAAGGGAAGGGTTCCTTGATTGGTTTAAATAGTCTCCAAACATAATTGTTCACATCTTGGGTACTGGTGATCCCCTTGCAATATTGTGGTTGGCACGTACATAATAAATTATACTACTGGAACCATTCAATAAATATTAGCTTGGCTAAATTCCTCTCGGTCATACAAACTTGTATACACTGTTGCCCCACAAATTAGTGGAAGAAAAGAGTCAATAATTTGATTCTTGTATAAACACTAGTAAACAGACAGGTTATGCTGAAATCAAGGGATAAAGGATAAAAATACAAATGTCTCCAAAAGCAAAGTTTACAAAAACATTCGTGTAAACCAATTCTACAACTTATCATGGGAACGAGACAAGGGAGTTGGAAGTGGGGCGTGACAGAGGAGGTAACATGATGAACTAGAAATGTACTTACTGACTTACATATGAATCTCTAATCCTTTGGTACATCACTCTGAAAATAAAGGAAAAAAATAAATTAAACGAGAAAAAAAGAGGAAGTAGTGTGGCATGAAGTAGGTTATGGTCCTAATCTAAATCCGTTAGAAATAATGTCATTTTAGACATGAACAGATTAGAATCAATCATTCGATCAGAGGAACTGAACAGGGACTTGATGAGCATCACCCAACCCCCAAGCTTATGCAGCTGTTTGGGAAGAGTTGTGAAAAGTAAGAAAGATCTCAACCCACTGTGGTAGATATTAAGGAAGACTGAGATGGCTCAGACACTGAGGAAAACTTATGTAATGAGCCTGCTAAAGACAGATTGATCCATGTGGAGAAAATTTTGGAATCTATTGCAGCCCTAGTTTCACAACATCATCCAAAACAGTAAACACCTGTAAAGGTAGAGAATTGTGGGCCCTGCCCAGAATCCTGGTGGACTTTGATCCATTCCCACCACAAACTACGCCTGATAGGGTCTCACAGCTAGTACCATCTCAGCCTGTGCTGTTAAAGGCGCCTGGCCCTCCTACCCGTAAGCATGGCACACTTCCTTGGCTCAGGCTGCTCAAGAAGGGAGGACATTTCTGGTTTTCATTCATTCTCTGACAGGCAGGATAAAGGTAACAAAAGAGTTCATCAGGCTTTGCCATTTAAACAAATAATAGATCTAAGGAATGCTTGTGTTCAATATGGCCCTACAGTGCCATTTACTCAAGTCATTCTATTTATTTATTTATTTATTCATTGGCCAATCCTGGGTCTTCAACTCAGGGCCTGAGCACTGTCCCTGGCTTCTTTTTGCTCTAGGCTAGCACTCTGCTACTTGAGCCACAGCGTCATTTCTGGCCATTATCTATATATGTGATGCTGGGGAATATAACCTAGGGATTCATGTATATGAGTCAAGCACTCTTGCCACTATGCCATATTCCCAGCACACACAAGTCTTTCTTGAAACATTGGCTACTAAAACTTTATGCCCAAATTGCCAAGCAGCCATCAGGCCTTCTAAGAACAAAGGAGGAATAAATGACTATATTCGGCTTTGTGTAGACATTGGGCCATCCTATGTTCAGGGCCTCACGCTGGCTTCAGTGCTCCAAGGGAAGACTGTGACAGAGTTCTTACACGTGTTCTGTATGGGGAGAAGGCGATGGGGACATCTATGTACTGCTTGGATTCCCGGCATCTGTTTTTCCTGCAGACAAATAGACTACTTAATGGCTCACTGCCCTAATCAGAAAAGGAGAGCTATGACTGAAATTTCTCCCTGTTGTAAAAACGGGAAGCATTGTCTTACAAATTGCAGATCTACTTTGAATGACTCGGGCAGGCCAGATTTCAGTAAACTGGCAGAGGATCCAGCCAGGCCCAACAGAACAATATTGGGGAGCTCCTTCCTTCCTCCAAACTCAAGCCTATCCCCAAACAACCTGCAGCAACAATTAGATTCAAGTCTCCTCTGAGCAACAACAGGAAGTGCAGGACTGGATTTCCTTTCCTCTACCTGCACAGTACTGACTTCGGGAATGGGATTTCAGGCCCTCTCTACAGGAGTCCTTGGCCCCCTTCCAAGGGAATCTGTTGGCTTATTATTAGGTCGCAGCTGCTCTGCACTGAGGGGCTTACATATTATTCCAGGAGTGATAGATAAGTACTCTAATTGAGAAATAATAATCATGGCTTCAGTGCCTGCTAATGTTATCTCTATCCCGGCAGCTCACTCTGGTCCCTTTAATTTTTGTCAGTGCCTAAGCTACTACGAACAGTAGGGGAGAAAGGTGTTTTTGGTCTTCCGACATTTTTTGGGTTCAAAACATATAATGGGAATGGCTTCTTCTCATATTTTCAGACATCAATATGTTGAGACTACCTCTTGGGCTGTAAAAACCCAATGTTCTCAAGGCATTTCCATCAATTTATCTAAGAGGTTAGCAACATTGCCCATTGACCACTGGTTGAAATATAGGTCTATGGCACATATAATAGGTTATATTCAAATGCAAATGACTCATAGCTGGGGCACCAAAGAGTCAATTCCTCCAGTACTGGTAATTTAGTGAAAGAGATCAACAAACAAACATGTGCCTCAATCTTAAAGTAACCTTGGGGTATTCCAAAGGATGTTTATATTGATAAGGAGAACAAATATTGTAAACTTTCCATATTGCTAAAGTTGTTATAGAAATTCACCTCAAACCCCATGAAAATCTAACTATATTCTTTAATGAAATAGGAAAAGCAATCCAAAAATTCATATGAAATAGGAAGATCTAGAATAGCAAAAGTAATTGAAGGCAAAGAGACCACAAACAAAATCACAGGAATTCCACCAGCACAACAATGTACATCGCAGCACAATTTGTCTTAACTAGAATCTGGATCAAACCCTGATGCCCCTTAGTAGACGAATGGATCAGGAAAATGTGGTACATATTCACAATGGAATTTTATGCCTCTATCAGAAAGAATGGCATTGCCCCCATTTGTAAGGAAATGGAAGGACTAGGAAAAAATTATACTATGTGAAGTGAGCCAGACTCAAAGAAACATGGACTCTATGGTCTCCCTTATTGGGAATAATTAGTACAGGTTTAGGCAAGTCATAGCAGAGCATCACATGAGCCCAATAGCTTTACCCTTATGAAGTCATAAGATGATGCTAAGTGAAATGAACTGCATGTTATGGGAATGATTGTTATAACACAGTTGTATCTACTTTCAACGTCCCATCTGTATCTGTAGCTTCTATTATCGATGATGTTCTTGTACTACCTTCCAGTGGTTGTACCTACACTATGTCTGTAATTTTATCTGAGTATTTTGGAAACTGTGTATACTGTTATTAGAAGTAGTAAATAGAAAGGGAATAACAAAATCGAGAGACACAGGGTAAAAAAATGACAACTACAAAAGCAATACTTGAAAAACTGTTTGGTGAAAGTGAACTGAACACCTCAGCCGGGGGCAAGGGAAAGGGGGAGGAGGGAGAAGGGTATGAGGGACAGGGTAACGAACAGTACAAGAAATGTATACAATGCCTAACCTATGAAACTGTAACTTCTCTTTATATCAGTTTGATAATAAAAATTTGAAAACAAAAAAAAAAAGGAGCAGCACCAGAGGTTTCAAAATGCCTCATTTCAAGCTCTATAACGAAAGCATTATTTAAAAAGTACAACCTTCTATTGCCAAAAAAGAGATGCATGATGAATAGAATATGGCAGAACACCTTCAAAGAAACCAGAGACTTGCAGTCAGCTGATATTTGGCAAAGGAATGAGAGACATACAATGGAAAAATGTGGCATCGTCAATTATTGGAGTTGGGAAAAAAGGATCACCACAGGAAAAAAAAATCAAAGCTTCTCCTAGCATAATTCCAGCACCGATGTCAACTCAAAAGGGATTAACATCTCAACATCAAATGTGAATCCTAGTAACAATAATAGAACAGAGTAGCAGAGACATCAGGTCTTCTAGGCCTAGGAAGGAACTTCCTGAACAGAGTCTGAGGCACACCACACATTGCTGAAAGATTGGAAATTGGGAGTAGATTAAAATAAAAATGTTCTGCACAGCTAAGGACAAGGTTACAAAACCAGACAGACAGCCAAACAGCAATGTAACAGACAAATATTATAACAGGTTAATGTGTCTCACATAGAGGGGACCCAAGAAACTAATCTCTCCTAAATCCAACAAATCAATCATGAAGTTCACCATGGATCTGAAAACAGATTTCACAGAAGAAGTAAAAATGGTAAATAAACATAAAATCATAAAACCATCATTGGAAATAAATTATAGGTAAATAAAACAACACTGAAATAACATCTTCCCCAAGTCAGAATGAGATATATTCTGAACTCAAGCAACATCAAGTGCTGGAGGTGATTCCCTGAAAGAGAAAATGTACTGAACTGTTGTTGGGAATGTAAACTACTGCAACCACTCTTGAAAAGAGTATGGAGTATCTTGAAAAGAACACCCAAGGCATAGCACATGTCCCATTCTGAGCAACAGGATCCAGGATATGACGAGAAAACCTGCACATCCACGTTTATGTTGCACACTTCAAAAGAGCCAAGAAATGGAAACAAATCCAATGTCCCACTAAAGATGATTGGATCCACGCAAATGGTATCTCTATAGAAGGGAATCCTACACAACGATTAGAAAACATTTTTAAAAAGGTATTCATTGGGACACAAGCCTGGAACATAGAATGGAGCACTGGCTGGCTGAAATGTGTATGTTAGAAATAAGTAACACAGACATGATAAAGAAAGCAGGACTCGGGCTGGGGATATAGCCTAGTGGCAAGAGTGCCTGCCTCGGATACACGAGGCCCTAGGTTCGATTCCCCAGCACCACATATACAGAAAACGGCCAGAAGCGGCACTGTGGCTCAAGTGGCAGAGTGGTAGCCTTGAGCGGGAAGAAGCCAGGGACAGTGCTCAGGCCCTGAGTCCAAGGCCCAGGACTGGCCAAAAAAAAAAAAAGAGTAAAAAAAAAAGAAAGCAGGACTCAGGTACCAATTAACGGGGAGACAAGGGACATGCTTGAGAGAAAGGTATCCAAAAGTGACACAAAAACACTAATGTTTATGTACATAAATTCAGATGCATATCTATATATTACGCAATCTGCCAGGAATTGCTTTACAATTAGTAAAGCAGTGGAGACAAGATTGACAATAGACATTAAGGATATAATTTTTTTGTTTTAGAAAAAATAATGAAAAAGGAAGTTGGTTGTGGAAGAGGACAATGTGAAAGAAAGAGGCAGAAAAATGAGCAAGGAAATAACAACTGTGAGAAGAAATTTATGCACATTTTTCTCTCACCTCAATACTCCCTCAACATGTCATTGATTCCTTGTTAAAAATCTCTTCATCTATCCTTTGTATTCATTATTGGTTCAATGAAATTGTGCTTTGCGAGTAACTTAAACTCCTATTACCCTAGCAAAAGCACCATAACTGGAAGTAAATATTAGCAGTTGATTCTGGAGAATTTTGAGGCTCTCTTTCTAATTCTAATCCAGTAGATCGAGATAATGTGCCAAATTTGGTATACATCATCGAAGTTTTGAAACAATTGGAATACTTCAACATTAGTGATACAGAATCATGTGAATATTCATATAAATAGGAACACAAGTTGTTATAATTATGAGTACAGAATCAGATAAATGTGCAACGTATATACTGTATGAAATTCCATGTAGTTTGATACTTCAGTACTGTATTCTGAAGGGTTATAAATTGTGCTCAATAGAACTCAAGATATTCTTTACCCACTATTTCCTGAAATTGGGTTTGGTTAGGTATCTGTGTGTGTTATGATCAAAATATTGATTCTGCACAACACTGAAAGGGTGTCACTGTCCCCGCAATTTCTGCTTCCAGATGGAGTAAATCTTGAGGCATATTTTTGAAATACTCAATTATTTGTTGACAGGAAAACATTGATTGAATCATCCATATTTTATCTATCCCCACACCCTGAGTTCAGAAATTTGGATGAGATGTACATTTTATGTTGGTCATTCTGAAGGGCACACAAATGACAACATAAGGGAAAAAAGGGAAATTGTACATGGACTCTATCAAGCACTCTATAGTAGGACCAACTTCTTTGAAGGGAAAAATGATTAAACTGCTACTATTTCATGTAATATTTTATCTCATTTCTTTAGAAATAAATAACACACTGCATCAGGTTTATGTTTTCCTAGATGTGTAGGTACCAAACTCTGTTCATCAAATTGAATTTTGCACAAGGAAATCGAAATTAGTGACTTCATTGGCATGGTTGAAGTCAGAGTAATTCATATTAATTAGAATATTCCAAGTGTTTCAGCATGTTACTATTTTAATATCATCTCCCTTTTCACTGCATAGTTAATATATCTTTCACCAATATAACCTACCTTGTAATATTCAAAAATATAAAATTGCCACTGAATTAGGCGGTTCTCTATATGTCTGTTGTTACTAGAGCTCCAAAATATCTTCATTGTGTTTAACAGCCATGCAAAAGAAGTGGATGCAGGTACTCCACATTCAAAATTCCAGGAAAAATTTACAAACTTACAAGTCGTTCAAGACAAGGAAGACATTTTTGCATCCATGAATTTTCCAACAAATCACCAGAAACCTAAAGTTCACCAGTAGAGTTTTAAAAGTTCTAGCATTTCTCAGTACAAATATCCAGCCATAATTCAATCAAGAATCATATATTTATTCCATTGAGAATAATGTATTTGATACAATAAACAAAGAATTAAAAAAAACTTTTCTTCTTATCGCAGCACAATATGGAACAATCCCAGATGCTCCTTAGTAGACGAATGGATCACTAAAATGTGGTATACATACCTAATGGAATTGTATACCTCGATTAGAAAGAATGACATTGCCCCATTCATAAGTAACTGGAAGGACTTGGAATAAATATAAGTGAAGAGAGCCAGACTCAAAAAAACTTGAACTCTTCTCTAATTTCTGTGACATATTAATTTGAACCAATGGCACAGGCCCTGGTATAACTTGGGCTGAGAACAGAGGAGGAAATGGAGGCATAAAAGGGAATAGTTTAGCCTTCAGTCCTATTTGTCCATTTGGCATTTTTGCAAAACTTTATTCTATACTAACGTCATAGTTTTACATCTTCTGTAGAATAGATAAGCCAAAATTAAGGATATATGTTTGTAAATGAGAAGAATTTCAAATCAAGTGTATGTTTAGTAAATTCATTGGGATTTATCACCTAGAATCATGATATTACTTCGGAAATCAACGGAAGTACCTCAAACATTATAAAGCTTTAGACAAAATATTTCACTCTTTGAACAAGGAGTTATAAAGGCAAAGAACATAGGCTGAAATTTCTTAGGATATGAACTGTTAAAACTTTATGTGATATGGAAATACAGACAGTTCTCTTTTGAAATATAATGCAATTTAAATGCTTTAGAAAATATTCCACAGCCATGTTTCAGATATAAGAAATCACCCACAAGCATACAGCAAACAGTTCAGCCAGGTTAAAGGCAAAATTAGAGTGCAGTCATTTAGCCAAGTCGTTCACCCAATACCGGTGTCTCTCCCTCAGTGACTCTTATTTTCTCCTAGTATCAAGGAATTATGACACAATGAATCCTGATTGATTACGCCATTACCTAAATGGTTATTTAAATAAAATATTGTTATTGTATTTTGGAATGTCTCAGTTTTGCAGTAAATCAACTCTTCTCTGTTCTTATCCTTAGGGAGTTTCCACTTACAAAGCCAAAAGTATAGAAATCCAATTTTCATTTCTCTCTTGTTTATTCTCACACTTCTATAGAGAAACAATTTTCCAGGATTTTTTGTTTGATTAAGACAGTATAAATATCAAAGAATATGGGGACCTATTTCTATATACTTTAAAAATTTGAATTCACTAAGCGAACAAAATCCTTCTTTAGATGGCCAAAAATGTGGTGTTCCTTAAACAATATGTTTTCCATTTACTATTTTAAGTAGTGTATTCAAGAACCAAAAGATATATTGTGTAGACATTACATTCAATTTTTCTCATAATTAGGGTATCTGCAGCGAAACTATACTTCTTCTTGAGGAGTTAAAAACAGAGCACTTAGAAACAAAACAGTAACTGCTTGATGTGATAAGGGTAGTTCTACCGCAGACCCAGTAATGAGATATTAGTAGGTGATGAGGACAATTTCATGTGTTGTTTTAAGGAAACCTAACAAAAATTATCAATACAATGGATTTCAAAATTTAACATAGCAAGAGCTTTAGGAAAATTAACATCCTCTTTCAAGAAACAAATTCAGCCTTTGCTGCACACGCATTTGGAAAAGACAAATATATTACTATCAAATTTATTACTACTTGCTCAAATAAAACTAGCAAATACTTTTAACGAAGAATTTGGAGGCATAAATTTCTGGGTACTATTTTGGAAATTGATCTCATATTTTATTAATTACACTTCGAATTAGAACTGGAGAATGCATACTGTGGTGAAAACACTTTGGTTGAAAACTGATTGACTAAAGGAGTCACATTTTCGTAGTTGCCTAGATTGAAGCATAAACTTTGAAATACACCAATGTAAAAAGAGGCAAGAATTCTAAAGCAAGGTCTTATTTGACTGGTTTAGTTTTACTTTCAACTATTCTTTGTATTCATCCCTATGTTAATATGATATTCAACAATGTAAACACATTTAGATTTCCTTCACTTTATTACTTTATTTTTATCACTTTATTATTAAATATATAATTGTTTTCACAGTATATTAATATTGAATGATCCTACAGATTATTATGTTTATCCACACTTCAAACTACCATGCCTCTCACGAATGCAATAATGATTTTATCTTGCTCACAGGCATCCACACATACATACTTGATTTAGTTACAATTACATATATAGAGAGATATATAGATATAGATATAGGTATCTATATCTATCTATATAGCGAGATGTATACATACATATATATATATATATATATATACGCACACACACACATACTTAGATATATATTACATTCCTATCTGCCTACCTAAAATCAGTTGGTCTATGTGGTATGTATATATGTAGATGTAAATATATATTATAATCTTTATACCTGTGCCTCTCATTTTGACTGTGTTACTTGGAATTATTTTGATTTCCCTATATTTCCAAGGAATAATTGTCACCTTTGGTGGCCAATTTTCATAAAGATACCTGGTTGAGGACCCTTGCCTCACTACAATGTTTCACTGTTAAAGTGTAATGTTCAATTTGATATTTCGTGAAGTTAATAATGCTTCACTGCATATGTACCTGATTAGGGTTCAAGAATGGAAGACAAAATAATGGCAGATGAATGATTGAAATCATCACAAGGATCATGTTGCAGGAGAGGAGAGATCAGGGAGAATACAATGCACAAGAAAGAAACTCGCCTGTACGTAAGTACAAATATCCCCATGCAAGACATCATAATAACAGGAAGTCAGATGTGGTATTCCACTTTGATTCCAGAACTCTGATATGATTTAAGAGATGTACAAATGGCTAAAGTCCCCATACCATTAAATGAACATGAGCTCCATCTATTGTATCCCAATAACCCTTAAGAGATAAAAAAAAAAAAAAAAAAAAACATCCAGGGCCCTTCCTTCTGAAAACAGGTTTGTGGAAATCTTTGGTTTTTAATCTCTTTGGCAGAGTTTGCTTTCCTTCTTGAGATTGAGAAAATCTTTTTTGCCTCTTTTTTCTTTCAAGAAATCGGTTACTATGACTGGATGGTTTGGGGGTTTTGAAAACTATCAATTATAACCAAAGCTATCCTATTTCCTCAGTCCCTTGTGTTTTTTTCAGATGTTCTTTGGTACATGAATAGAACTATTGTAATACCTCAGTTCCTCAGAGGGAAAGAAAAAATTCGTCCCTAGTAAGCTGGATTTGTAAAAACACTCAAGTCCTTAATGTTCTGGTACGAAGCCTTCACTTTTATGTTTCTTTTGGTTCATACATAGTACATTCACAAGAAAGTAACTACCAACCAAGTAATCCTTAATTCTTGTATGCAATACTAAGTCCCAACATTCACAAATGTTGCTGTTGTATCTAACAATGTTTTAAGTAGGTCTGAAATGAAACCACCTTGAGTTTTCAAATATTCTTGGAAGAAAAACAAGGTAATTCCAAAAGAAGAACATTTACAATGCAACTCTGATGCATGTGATTACACACATGTGGTACATGGTCTAGAAATTTTTAATTCATCTTTCATGCTTTATTATATAACTAAAACAGTTCTGAATAAATCTACAAAGTCTTCATATTATACAAATCTCACCGAAAAATTATGAGTCAGGAAATGTGACATCAATTTACATCTTGTTGATTTCATTTGATATATATGACATAAAGTTGCCTTAGAGGACTTCAGTCTTTCCAGATGTCTGAGCAATTGTTGTGAGATAATTTTATCGCATAATTTCATTATCATTTTACATTAAAGTGAATGCATGGCATCAATTTGAAGTTAATATACAAATAACAATGATTTATACAGATGAAGCAAAAGGAAAATATTGGTAGAAATTGATTTTATTTTTTTACAAATCCTGGTTTTGAAACTATATTTTCTAATGTTATTTGTACTACATGCCTTTAAAAATATGTAAACCCTCTTGCTTTGAAAATTCTCACGTTCCAATAATGTGGTCACCTTGTTTTCAGTATAGAAAAGACACAGGGCTCATGAGGTCTTTATATACCTACCTCTATAGTAGGTAATCCATTCTCAAAAATTTTTCATTTCTAATGCTTACTATGGGGATGATTTAATATCAATTCTCCCTAGAGACATTTACTGAAGAACACTATTTTTCTATTAGAAAATCATTCACTGTTGTTTAATTCTTAAGCATAGAATTGTCAACATTTTCCTTGATAGCTTCATGTGAACACTTTGCGTAAAAGTGGATGCTTTTCCAAAGTCTGGATCATGGACAGAACAGAAATGTATAGGAAGAAGGAATTAGAAACACTTAGGAGTTTAGGGATCTTGCCTAGTTGAAAAGTGTGTGAAAACGACTCTCAGGATTCCACTTCTGAAACCTCGCTTACTTCTACAAAATCATAGATAAACAATGGACAGGAAGAACAAATAGGACTCCTCTTTCGGGTTGAAGGTGGCATTGAGCACTTCCATTGTCAAATGCGGAAGTGCTTGTGAGTGACGTGAGATCATAACCCGGAAGTGACCAATATTAGCCACGTCACAATACTAGTGACCACACACCGAGGAGACAGGAGTTAAAAGTAACTGTTACTACGGAAAGGTCTACGGTGGACCAGGTTACTTCGTTGAGAGGAGAGGCTCCTTCACTAATTTGGTAAGTACAGTTCTCCTTCAGAGACATCTAACAATCATTTCCCTCGTGTCCTTCCTTCAGTCATCAGTCCCCATCTCATGTGGACTATCTTTTGTCTCTTTGATATACACTCTGACATTTCTGGCTACAAAGGTCCTTTGTAATTCCTTTAACTGAAGTCCCATGAGGTAGTCCCTACATATTTTTCAAAAACACAAGTATTGTCCAACATATCACATAATCAAAAATGTTATGTCCCTGGAATTGAGAATGTAGCAATTTCCAATGTGTCCGTCTTCAAATTTACTACCATTACTCTCACTTTTATTTAGGTCTAACAATGATATTTCTATGGGGTTGTACACTTGTTTCATGCCCACAACAAATTTACTGCTGCAATTTACTACTATTTGAAACAGTTACTATCTGAAGCGATGACTCTCAGTATTGCCCAATGTTCCCTCACTTTATAGTTAATGTTCTGTTAGATGTAATTACCTATAGATCCCTTGAGCCATAGTTCAAGTAAGAACACAGGAATATCTAAAAATTATTGTCTTACTTTATATGAGTTCAAACGGGCATTTACGTGTTTGAGACCTGGAAAAGTTGGAAAATTTTGAACTATTTAGTACAGATATCTACCAGTTAGAAAACATTTTCACAAATTTGATGAACACTTGTCATGAATGAAGTCCCTTGAATGGTGGTCTATGACAAAGAAATTAAAGCTAAAGATTAATATACTTTGTAGACTTCAGTCCTGCTGTTACAATTTTGAGATTTCTCCTTATTCCTTTCAAATACACTTGTTGCTTGATTATTTGCTTGCAATTACACAGGCGATATACAACTGGATGAAAACTCATGAGTTTTACCACTAGAATACTTCCTTTCATAGTGTATCTTGGTTTGCTAATTCAGTCTCAGTGCATGTCATTTTAATCAACAAGACAGGTAATTCATCATTGTCCATGTCCTATTTTTTAATACAGAGCAATTTCCTGTCCCTTGAAATTTTTTTAACAGCACCTGAAACATTTCCACAATTTATAATCATATGCACAATACAAATGGAATTCTCTATGTCCTTTGGTTGAAAAACTTTTGTTTTTTGCTGTCGAGTATGATTTTGGTTAATAATATGTTGGAGATAATTCTAGGCCCTTTTCAACCGTTAAGAAGCATTTGCATTGGGAAGATTTACATTGGTTTGTTGCATAATTACTTTGTATGGGTGCTTTCTTAGAAAACCCATATGTCAATGTGGCAGGCATATGAGTCAATGAAAGGGAACCATCTTTCTCAAATCAGTGTGTATTAAAAACTTGAAATTTGTCAAGGAATTCCTGATTCTGAGATAAATTGGATACACTATTGGAAATAAGATCTTCCTAGAAAGCTACTAAAAATGTTTTACCCTTGATTTCATGAGAACATTATTTATTTGTGAGAAATTTATTTATTTCTATCCGAGAATGTAAGACACACACTGGTGATACTTGTTTTTCTGAAAGGGCAAAAAACAAAAAGTCAAAAAACCTTCATTCATATTTGACAATATTAAGAAATACCAGTAGGTATTATGAGCCACGTATTACCATGTCACTCTAATTAGATTCATGTAGTCTCTCAGGTGTCTTCTCTTAATGTGTAACCTTCGAAAGTTTAACCTTCCTTTGGAATGAGTAACATGTAGTGAATTGATTGTTGGCAGCAATTATTATGCTGGGAAAATCAATTATCTATATTCTGCAGTGAATTAATATAAGATAGTTGAACAAACTATGGAAGCAAATCATATCCCTTTTTGACTTATTCACAGCATAGGAGGAATAAATTGGAATGTGATTATAAAGTACAGCGAGAAGATAGGACCTTCTCTTCTGGATTTTGGCCAGTAATTAGAATACTGACATATACTGGCGCTAGAGGACATGAAAAGATACCCTAAATCCAAAATGAGTTTGATTATCCAGTCCTTCTAGTTGTGCTCCCATATATAGGAGACACTAGATCAAAGTAATCTGGGCAAAGTGAACACCTCATTAAAAGGGGCTCTTTTCTCCTCGAGGAAATGATGCGCCTCACCTTTAGCAGAATGCTTTATGTATAAGAAAAGTTGCATTCCCGTTTTCTTTTTAGCCTTAAGCAGAAATTGTTTATGTTATTTCCATTTTACTTCAACTTAACGGTTATTCATAAATGTGCCAATACTTTTGTGGTCCTATCTGTCTTTCCAAATTTGCAACTTTGAGCTCAGCAGTTTTAGAATTTTCTAAAGTTGTAAGCAGCAACATAATCCTTTGTCGAAATATTGTAAAAATGGAGCCAACAAGACATTCTCTAACTTTAATCTCGATATTCACAAAGGACACCTCTTTTATACTGAATCTTGGCAATGTAATATTTAAGGATTTCATCCATGCATTAAGCTATACTCATATAGATAGATAGATAGATAGATAGATAGATAGATAGATAGATAGATAGATAGATAACCTAGATCTAGATATAGATATAGATATATACAACCTGGTTTACTCCCGGAAAAGTCAGGACTCACGACCACTAGTGCTTCATGTTTGTGATGCCACATAATTAGTTTGTCTTCAGTTTGCAATGGCAATTTTAAATTCAAAGCATGTCGTGTGCAACGAATAAAATTTTTGATGAGTTTGATTTACAAATGAATGCTTTTACAGCCTTAAGAATGATTATTCATAAAAATCTCCCAAATAGTTTGTTTTCTAAGCAGCCTAAATTTAATGAAAGGAGACTCAAGTTTCTTTTTCTTTCTCATTTTAAACCTAATTTCAGTGTAATACTTCATAGACACTCCAACCCTCTTTGAATGAACAGGAAAAGATGCCTTCATGTTCCCTTAGAAAAACTGTGTTGAAATAAGTCATAAACTATCTCCTGTTTTTCTTCTGAAAATGACTGTAATTTGTGGATTTAGAAAATCAGTATTTACAGGATGTGCATCAAAGAACTCAAAAGTTAATGAGTTGAAAATCTTCCAAGTTCTTCAATATTCTTTTGTTTCTCCAAAGAAATGATAATGTTTGAGACTTCTGGTCTTGAAATATTTCTTCATTGGTTTTCTGAGAGAATTTTTCTCCTTACAGGAAGTGCATATATTTCCCTGTCTACCAGAATGCAAGAAGGTAAGCATGTTCCCAATGTCCTTTGAAAAGAACACTTCAAATGGTTCCCATCATCTTATGTTTAGCATTCTCAGAATGCAAAACCCTGTGGGTGAGATTCAACGGGATGGAGTTCAGAATTGAGACATTCTGATAATTATACAGTGGAATTTTTAATTCGTACTATTGAGACATAAGAATGCAAGTAAATGTCTTGCCCTCAATGCACCTTCCCTGTCAACAGAGTACATAGCATGAATATTGCAAAACAGTAACTGCAAAAAGTCCTTCTATTAATGGAAAAATGTTTTCCCAAATTACGCCTAAGAATTCACACATCGGAACTGAAATGAATTTGATTATTATTTCTATGATAATATCCAAAGGCATACTTAGCATGTTTGTTGTCACAAAAGTGAATTTGAAATTAATGCATATGTTGTAATTGGAAGAGAAGGGAAAGAATTATATCTTCTCAAAAATATACCTAATTTGCTTAGATATTTTTCTTTCCAGGTGAATCTCTGGATCCTGAAAGGTTACTGCAATGCCCCTATAATAAGAGTCACAAGATCAGGGCCTGCAGATTCCCGTACCATCTGGTAAAATGCAGAAAGGTAGGGTTGCATTTCAAAAATGGGGAGTTGGTCATACTTTACTACAAACATAAATTTGAACCTTGATTATTTGAGTAAATATGGGAAATTTGTGTGAATGAAATGTTAGACTACCTGGGTAGATGCAGTATACACATATTTGTATTTGCTCTTGTAATCTGATCTTTGTGTAGTGCAGATAACAAATAGCAGTGCAAATTGTTTACAGAGTTCTAGGATAAGTAGGACTTTGCAAGATGTTTTCTGTAGGACAATCATTTCAATCTGAGTGTAGCGACTTAGTACTTGTTTCCTTGTTCACAATTAACTACTCTAAATCAGCAATTTAATAAAGTTTCTAAAAATTAAGACACATGCACTGTCTTATGGCAGGTCATGGTTCCTGAACCATGTTACTTCTAAGTAAGCCTAGTAATCCTGAATTGATGATAACGAAGATGTGTTTTGCCAGTTTCATATATTTTGGTGTTTTTTTGTTATGATGCCACAACAGTTATTTTCACAAAGAACAAGAAATCTTTCAAATGCTAATATAGTTGTCTATCCCAATTCATCTTTCTGTGTTAAAAAACATTGCCCTGGGCAGAAAACAATCTTCCCTTTGTTTTGCTTTTCTAAGGATACTCACTGATCACATGTTCACAGAAAGACACATACATATGCACATGTGTATGTGCATACACATATGCATGTTTATATGTTTTCAAATATTCTTATATGTACATGTGCATAAATACAAATAAGTTTGTACATACACATACGATCACATACTTGCACTAAAAAACACACTGAATCCGTTTCCACTATGTTTCCCATCAGTGTATCATACCAATTCATCTAGCATATCTTAATAAATGCTTTTTGTTTTCTTTTTATTAAACTTTTATTGTCAAACGTAGGGACTGAGAGGTTACAGTTTCATACGTTGGGCATTGAATACATTTCTTGTACTGTTTTAACCTCCTCCCTCCTTCCGTCTCCCCCACTCCTTTTCCATCCCCCCATGAGTTGTTCAGTTCATTTACAACAAACAGTTTTGCAAATATTACTTTTGTAATCATTTGTCTTTTTTACCCTCTGTCTCTCGATTTTGGTATTCCCTTTCTATTTCCTAGTTGTAATACCAGTATTACATGGTTTCCAAGGTACTCAGATAAGATACAGTGATAGTGCAGGAACAAATACAGGAAGGGGATACAAGACGATCATCAATAATAGAATTTACAGTTTCACATCGCTTGTTGAAAGTAATTACAACAGTGATATAACAGTCGTTTCCATAACATGGATTTCAATTCATTTAGCATCATCATAATTGCTATGGGCTGTTGTGATCCTCTGCTGTGATTAGCCTAAACCAGTGCTAATTATTCCCTAAAAGGGAGACCATAGAGTCCATGTTTCAAATGTTGGAGGGGATGTGGCTAAAAGGGAACTCTACTTCATTGATGAGAGAAATGTAAACTGGTTCAGCAACTCTGGAAAGTGGTGTGGAGATTCCACAAAAGGCTAAATATAGACCTACTCTAAGACCCTGCAACCGCACTTTGGGGCATCTATCCAAAAGACCACAAACAAGAACACAATAAATCCACTAGCACAACAATGTTCATCGCAGCACAATTTCTCATAGCTAGAATTTGGAACCAACGATGACCCTCAGTAGACGAATGGATCAGGAAAATGTGGTACATATACACAATAGAATTTTATGTCCCTATCAGAAAAAATGGCATTGTCCCATTCGTAAGAAAACTGAAGGACGTGGAAACAATTATACTAAGGGAAATGTGCCCGAACCGAAGAAATAAATGCCTTTTGAGTGAAGAAGTCATGATTCTGAATGTTTTTATAGGCCAAAGTTATGTTTTAAGTATACAACACTTTGCTGCTCTGTCCGACATCCAATCTTGTCATGACTTGAGTTTAAATTGAAGGATTTTTATGCAAAGAGAGCATGAGAAATAGAGTGTGAGAGAAACTTATCCACCTCCCAGACCTTGACAATTGTAAGAAACAGATTGAGGAAGAGTCGAGGTTATACTAACCTGTCCTCTTGTGCTAGACTGGTGCTAGTATAGCAAACAACCTAAGGTTAAACCCCAACTAAAGCAGAATATGCGCAACACTTTCCTTCTCCCAATAAATTTTACTATTGTTCTTTTTTTACATCCTGGTTCAATAGAATCATCCCGACATTGCTACCAAATTGGCTACTTGTCCCTTCAATGCCCGACACTTGGTGCTGCGAGATCAGCTCAGTGAACATATAGCAACATGTGCGGACCAAAGTTGCATTGAGGATGGTGTAGGTAAGCTTGATACATGAAACATAAATCAGATCTGACTCAGATTCAATCTGGAAAATACTCTGATACCATTTTTCTTATTTTATTTCTTGCAGTTACTATGAATTGGCCCCAACCACAAGAGAAGAAATCTGAAACACAGGGCACAGCCTCTCCTCTGAGGAAGACTGGGATAAAGGTAAAGAGCTAGATTAACTTTTGAGTTTCTGCTGTAACTGAATGTCAGTTTAGAGATAGATGGCATATAATAGTAAGCACTTTTGCTCTACATCATACTTAATGTATGCTAATATTGATAAGAATTAATATGCTTATCTTCATATATGAAGACCAGCACTCAGAAATGAACTTTTAAAGAATATAAAAAAAAGCAACATCCACAAGATTTTCCCTCCATAGTTTAGGACTCTTTCTTTTCCATGTTAATTATCCACATAAATCATTGTTATATGAGGTCCTTTAGTGGTTAACATTACCTATGTCTTTCCTTGGCCATGTAAATGTTAGAGAAAGTCTAATATATTCCCTCAAGACCATATCCACTTTTCTGTTTTCCAGAATCCTTGGAAAATCCTAGCCCAACTTTTGTTTGGGGCAGTGTGGAGTCATCTACCAATAACAGGTAAAGAAAATGCCCATTATCCCTTGACAAAGTTCTATTTCTTAGAAATAAATGAAACAAGTATAATCAGTGGAAGAGCTGCCTTTTTCTTTTAGGTACAATAAAACTTCCTCTTTTCTGGGGAATATTCAGATTGCTGTCTGAACTGTGATTGGTTAAAGTATTCATGTGTAAATCCGCAATGACTTCATAATCTAAAAACATATCCAAACAAATTCATTGGTATTTATCGGAGGCCATACTCAAAATTGTCACTTGTTGTATAACTACAAAGTATTAAGAAACTGTTATGGATATGACAGTATTTCAGAGTCATGGTTTACTTCTGAATGACCCCTAATACCTTTTCATTTAATTTTATTCATAGAAAAACCTAATGATTGGCTGGAATTCCTCTTCATGTGAGTAGCTACTAAAATCCTACGGAGAGTAATTTGATTAAATACAGTAAAAAGCAATTATACACATATGTTATGTTGTTTGGTTATATGTGTTATATGCCCCCTTGCTCAGCAAGGGTTGTAGGACATGGGTGACCTTAATAACTACATCATGTGTGTTTTCAGCATGTTTCATTTTTCAATATTTGCTTGCAAACTATCACCATACATTTGTGGCAAGGCCACAAATACCTTGGAAATTCTGTTCAAAAATCCCACCGATGTTTAGCCCATGAATGCAGTTTGTAGGGCAAGGTTAACTTTCAATTTACATTTCTTTTTATTTTTCAAAATACCAATAATGCTATTTGACTTTATTCTTTATTTCAGTGAGATTTTTGTCCATCTTCTTTTCTTCTGCAAGTGTCTTTCTTAGTTCTGTAATCCCAAGTGTCTTGATTTTTCTCCCTTCCTAATTCACTCCTTTCTGTTTTCCATTCTTTCCTACCTTTTTATTTTTTTCCAATTTTTATTATCAAACTGATGTACAGAGAGGTTACAGTTTCATACATTAGGCATTCGATACATTTCTTGTACTGTTTGATACCTTGTCCCTCATACGCCCCTCCCCCCTACTCTTCCTACCCCCCGAGGTGTTCAGTTCACTTACACCAAACAATTTTGCAAGTATTGCTTTTGTAGTTGTTTGTCTTTTTTTACCCTGTATCCCTGAATTTTGGTATTCCCTTTCAATTTCCAAGTTCCAATACCAGTATACATGGTTTCAATATACTCAGGTAAGATTACAGAGATAGTGTAGGTACAACCACAGGAAGGTGATACAACGAACATTATCAATAATAGAAGCTACAGATACACATGGGACGTTGAAAGTAGTTACAACTGTGATATAACAATTGTCTCCATAACATGGAGTTCATTTCACTTAGCATCATCTTATGTGTTCATAAGGGTATAGCTATTGGGCCTTGTGATGCTCTGCTATGACTTGCCTAAACCTGTACTAATTATTCCCAATAAGGGAGACCATAGAGTCCATGTTTCTTTGGGTCTGACTCACTTCACTTAGTATAATTTTTTCCAAGTCCTTCCATTTCCTTACAAATGCGACAATGTCATTCTTTCTGATAGAGGCATAAAATTCCACTGTGTATATGTACCACATTTTCCTGATCCATTCGTCTACTGAGGGACATCTGGGCTCGTTCCAGATTCTCTATGCCTACTTAATCTTTGATAAAGGAGCTCAACACATGCAAAAAAAAAAAATCAATTTAGATTCTTGAAAGATCTTTACATGTGAGTTCAGAGTAAAAGGAAGTGTATTGGGCTGGGGATATAGCCTAGTGGCAAGAGTGCCTGCCTCAGATACACGAGGCTCTAGGATCGATTCCCCAGCACCACATATACAGAAAACGGCCAAAAGCGGCGCTGTGGCTCAAGTGGCAGAGTGCTAGCCTTGAGCGGGAAGAAGCCAGGGACAGTGCTCAGGCCCTGAGAACAAGGCCCAGGACTGGCCAAAAAAAAAAAAAAAAAAAAAAAAGGAAGTGTATTGTTTCCTGCTCACACTTGCATGTTCAACAAAATTAATTGAGTGAGAAGAACGTAAAGTTCCTGGAGAGTATATTGATTGATGATAGAAACCTTGGAAATTTAGAAGACATGTAGTTATATTTTTCTTGTATCCCTTAGAAAGTCACTTCCCACAAAAATGATGCCTTCTTTTTTCATTTATTCTTTGTGTCTCATGTAAGATAGTTTTAAATCAAATATTATGACATTGATCTCAAATCTTAAGATAATCATTTCTGATATAGTCTACAATATTTAGTATTTTTGTTATAAGACTAGGCACATTTCATATTTTGTGTTCCTGTCATGTGACACTGATTATACTTGCATGGGTGAGACATATACAAAATGTTCTATTACTTGGATAAGTCTTATTATGTTACCTAAACTAAGCTTAGAAGAAATGTACCTGTGTCATGAAAGTAATCGCTTCTCCAGTTATTTACGCATTCACCTACCTTCAAATGATTTGAAACACACACAGTTTCAAACCATAAGTGTCCAGAAACTGTCCAATTGATCAATTTCTGTGTATATGCAAGTTGAAGAAATCAAGAAATTATTTCAGGATAATGAGCAACTGTTCTGTTTTGTGTATCTGTAGAACAATTATTGAATATCTGTTGTTATTAGGCAGAATCAGGAATGTGTATTAGCAAACTTTCCACCATAATGAAAAGTTCTGTTTTCTATTTTCCTTTGCAGAAATAATATGGTGCTCTACGATTTGAGGATCAAGAATTTTTTTCTTGTCTTGTCTATCACATGAAATAATAATACTCTCAACACGTTGAATGTGTTTTCATTTCCACTAGCTATTAAACTTACCTATATGGTTCGCTTGTATACTGTTTACAGTGAATGCTGCCATCAATGTTAGGGTTTCCCCCTTTACTGAAATATACCATTTAAGATTCTCTTCTAAACATAGGTTGCATGAATGGAATGATGATCATGAAATGAAAATCTGGATACATAAACATGTGTAAAATTCTATATCTTTTCTTCAGTTAGATTTGCATGTGAGAAACTTTTTGTCAATGATCTCTCCCCTTGCATTTAAAGGTTATTAAACTTACCTCTTTTCGTAGAAAATTTAAATTTATGTAGCCCACCACATGAGTAAGCCAAATAACTACTGCTTAATTGTGTGTGTGTGGTGTGTGTGTGTGTGTGTTTGTTTTGTGAGAGTGTCTTAGTTGGAGCTATTTAATTTATAATTTGTAATTAAATTTTATTGAAAAGTTGATGTACATACGTGGTACCATTACAAAATAAGGTAGTGAGTGCATTTCTTGTCATATTAGTTACAACTTCCCTCATTTTTCAGTATTTCCCTAAGTCCAGATAAGCATATATGCAAGATCCATTGTACCAAACTCATATCCAGTCGCCAAAGGGGGACTCCACAGGTTTTTTCATTTACTATATTAAACATAAGAAAAATAATAAAATTCTCCTGTTCCCATCCCTTGCAGATATGTTGTAACATCACTGGCAAAAACAATTAGAAATATCATTTGATAAGAAGTTTTATACTTTACAGACACTAACTCTATGCTCCCCGCCCCCAAATTTCACATCTCAGGGACACCTTGGGCTGTTGTATTTTCTTGTTTGCGACAGGATGATTTCAGCTTCTGTCTGAGATAGCTCTGGTGGATGCTAGAAGGTAGACATTGGAACAGGCAGGGAACCACAAGAATGTTTCCACTATGGCAAGTTCTTGGCCCAGAACATGCCAGAGCCAGCAGAAACAGTCTTGGAGATGCCAGTCATTTCTGATCATCTTACCCATCTCTTTTTGGAGCTCCTCTAGCTGCCTCTTAATCTTTTGTAAATTGTCAGTAATATTGACCCAGTACAATCCTTTCAATTTTTTGTACCTGAATGGATTTTGAAAAACAGATAATCTATGACATGATTTTGCAGAATTCCCATTTGTCATAACTTCATTCCTGATTCAGCTCTTCCAAAATTATAGCTGTGGTATTGGTCAACTTGCTCAAAAACTACAAGTTAGCCTGGTGCACACCTACTACATGTCCAGGGGACTGGCAGAGCAAAAGGGGCACCATATCACCAGTATTTAACTGTACAAGGCTGTCACCACAGTATGAAGAAAAATCATATCTCATATACCCATTATACTGATGAGTCAATATGTCAAGGAAGAGATGCTGCATGTCACAAAACTTATTCTTGGGCATTTCCAAACTTCCTTTAATAAGTTAAATTGCCCTTTATTTAGGTTAAATTGAAATTTAGAGTTAGTCTAAGTAGGAGCCTACTCACTTAACGTCATCAAACGAATTGCCCTGGGACAAATATCATGTAATTGGGAATGAACTGTGGAGTGTAATGAAATCAGGTGTATACAGGAGTAATTGAATTAATCTATAGTTGAATTACTCTAAGTAACTCCTTTTGTGGTTAGAAAGATACGGACACTAACTATTTCTTGAACAACATGCCTTTCTTTTTGTACCTGTCAGCAAAATTTGGAGGTGAAATTGAAATTGAATGTATTACCTTATTTCTTGTAAAATTTGATGTGTATACATTAGAATTGAAAAAAAAGTACTTTTTTTACTTTGAATATTTTGTATGTTGTTGTAGCAGTTGCTCTTCCTCTTGAGGTTGATATACAATCATTATTCAAGTGTTTTATTTAAAGCAGCTTCTACACTAGGGAGAATAGAAATATTAACCAAGAAGAATGACATATTATGGACCCACATAAGCTTGTAAATTGAAGACATGTTAAGCGCATTTTAAGGCTGGGGCCATCCTCTGAGTCTTTCAGGTTAAAGATTTAAATTAGATTTAAAATAAAATTAGCATTATACTTAAAAGATGTCTATCTGAAGGAACTTGCCAAAGATATTTTAGTGAACTTTGGCCTATTTACATATTCATGTTAATGAAACATTGTCAAACTTAGTAGTGTATAATAAGCATTTGTGTAGGTAGATTTAAATGAAGTATCATAAAGTAGATGCCACATGTAGAAAGCTTGAATTTTTGAGATGATATTAGGATTCTAGCGATCAGTAGGTGCTGCAACGCAAAGCCTTGCAACAAGATTACTAAAGAGTCACTTCTTTTGTGGAGACAAAGCCTCAGCAAGATGTAACTTAAATGTAGCTATTGGAGCAGGGATCCCCTTTGGCTAAACAACGAAGTACATTTGAGTATTTTTCAAATAGGGCTATTTCAGGCTTTACATTGAGCCAGGACTCTGCATTGAAAAGAATGCTTTGTCTCACTCTAAGACTTGTAGCATTGTGAACAGGTCCATACCTCCAGGCAGGATCCATGGTGTCTGTGAAAACATCCCCCAATACCTGGCAAGTGCTGGGATAACTGTGACTCAGTTTGCATATTACATGGTAACGTCATTTATATCAGAGTTAACTTAAACACATAAGAAATTTGCAGATATCCTGTTACTATCTGTCACATGCATGAAACTTTTCTGGTTTGTCTTTCATGATTCTTTCCATGTTAGACAAAACATCTGAAGGAGATTGTGAGGAGGGATCTGAGAATCAGGGAGGAGGTAACAAACAGTATAACAAATGTACCCAAGGCCTAACATATCAATCTGTAAACTCTCTGTACATCACTTCGACAAAGAAGAAGAAGAAGAAGACGAAGGAGGAGGAGGAGAAGGAGGAGGAGGAGGAGGAGGAGGAGGAGGAGGAGGAGGAGGAGGAGGAGGAGGAGGAGAAGGAGGAGGAGGAAGAGAAGAAAAGAAGAAGTGGAAATATCTCAAGAAAAACATTTTTATACATGTTTGTATTCTTTTGTCCTTCAAATCCTTTTCTGACTTGTTATTAATATTTTACAAATTTACAGTTGTTTTCCATTAGTTTTTGTTTTATACGCTCTTTGACCTATTGTCAGTACCCAAGTTTGATAAGCCCTGTTGCACCTTGAACGTAAAACTGCCTGGTGTATTTTTCTTGTGTCCAGTGTAAAAGCATAGGTATCGGCCATTCCAGAGGACCATGAGGAGATAATTTCAGGCAGGGGAGGAAGGTTCATAAGGAGGTTTATTAGTGGGACCATAGTTCCCACGGGAGAGGGAGCTACATGGTGTTTGCACCTTATCCAGGTGGCAGCTTCTCTCTGGGGGTAAAAGGGAATTAGGTTGATAGTGAGTAGGAGTGGATCATTAGGTATGGGTGGAACTGGGGGCTAGTGGGAGGAGCTGAGGAGTTGAGGCTAGGGAAATGCTAACATTCCCCCATTTGTTGTTTATTAATAACAGAAGACGGGTACCAGACCAGGCAGAGGTTGTTTCTTCTGTAACTACTTCCTGCTGAAAAGGGGTGAATTAGTCAGAGGCCCCTGATTCATTATTTGGCCTGTTACTGCCTAAGAAGTATTTGAAAGTTTGGTTGGTAAAAGTCCTCATTATTTCCACAATATGGTTATCAGGGCTAATGGGTGTCTGGTGTCCTCTGGCTACATCCTGCATCTTGGGCACATTAAGGAGTCCCTGGGGCTGGGTCTTCAGGGTCCAGATCTATGATGGGCACAGCAGTGTAGTAAGAGGATGGTCTTGAACTGCAAGTTCCCAGGTGGCGACCTCAGTGAGGGATATTATCCTATTAAAGGAGACTTTTGAAAAGGTCAGGCAAAAGGCTGACAAGTTCACAGGACCAGTTAACATGAACAACATGGGAGAACACAGCCTGGGCACAAGCCAGAAAAGGTACATTTGGAACATAAACCCAATTGTGGCCCATTACAAGGAAGGAGGATGAACTGGACTTGGGGCAGGAAGGAAGTGTTTAGGGATAGTGGACTGATTGGGAGTAACCAGTCAGAGGCTAATATATATACATACAAATAGCAAGTAGCAAAGGCAAGAATGCAAGTTTCTGTCCAGATGGAAAATGGACAGGTATGGACATTAGGTGGGTAAACAACTGTTCCTCTTGATCTGGCTCTGATTAATTTTGGAAGGGCAACTTTAAATTGACTCCATTTAAGATGAGACTTCATCTCCTCTTACTCCTCTCCATGGGTCCTCATTATCAGGTTAGACCTCGTCCTGAAGGTCTAGGTGCTCATTGCTTGGATAGCTTGTCTCAGTTGGCATTCACAGGATTTCTTTCTCACTGGACCTATGTTTCTAACCTCTTTTCTGTGTTAGTTGTTTCTCAGAGAGGGTCTCATGTTCAGGCTGGCCTTGGACAGCAGCACTCTTATGTGTGCCTCCTGGAATAGCTGGGAACCCACAGGTGCACCATTTTAACTAGCTCACTGATTGAGATGGTTTTTCAGTAACTTTTTCGTCAGTCTAGTCTCAAACTGAGATTCTATGGATTCCTGTCTCTTAACTGTGAATTGAACTTTTGTTGCTAATCTCAGATATTAAATGTTGTAGATTTGAAGTTTGTATTTCTGACTTATTGTTCAAAACTTCTTTAGCATATATTAAGAAACTGCATGACCATGTAAGGACCATTTCTTACAAAAGTGATTTTCATTAAAGTCAAATGAATTTATAACTGGGGATCTACGAAAGAAAAATGTTTTGGGATTCATGTTCCTCTTAGCCCTTGACCATGCCTTTTCCATATGCTAATGTAACTCATATAGCCCCTCCCTAAAGAATGTTTTTAGCAGACTTTATACTTACTTTTGTCTTCTTGAAATGGCTATCAGGAAAGCAACTTTTGAAAAGTTCAGTGGGGCCTCCAATCTCAGGCTTTCTATTTGAAATTTTGCACACTGAGTTAAAATATTGTTACATTTGTGGCCTTGGATCATCCCTGTCCATTCCACATGAAGTCATTGAAGCATCTAACCTTTCTAGGCTTGGTTTCTGCTTTGGAGGAAAATATGTAGTCCAAGCAGATGTTTCTCTCCCTCATTTGAAAACATCTTTTCATGTTACTAAGCATGATATCAATGAAGCAATTGGATGTAGATAAGGTAGGAGGTAAAAGGTCAATGTTTTCTTTGTTGATAGTGCAAAATATGAAGCTTTTTGTTTGTTTATACTTGTTTTATGCCAATTGGGGCAGGAGAGCAAGTAGGTTTCCTTCCTACGTTAGTAAGGCCTTAGCAGTCAAGGTATGTGAAGGAAATCCAGTGTAATGGCCATCTGATCCTTCTTGGCTGAAAGAAAACCTTTAAAATTGAGCAGTCACATTTTAATTTTTTTTCTCAATTGTAAAAAAATTTCTTCTTCCAAAAAATACTGTTTGCTTTTTCTTACTAAAGCCTTACTAATAAATCAGTAGGCAAGACACTTCTAATTTGCCTCTAGAATTTCCTAAACAAACCCCAAGCACATATTATCTTTACATATAAGTCACATTGATGGTCATCTTTATGGTTCTGTCATTTCACAAGGCTCCCTAACAAGCTCCTTAAAAACTTCCTTTTGGTAACCTCATGTTTGCCTTCTACTTCAGAACAAACTGTGGAATAATCTGACAAAGAGGCTATGATGTCTGAAGGTAAGTTGTTATGCAACTGTAGTGTCTTTCTTTGCCTGTAGAAATTGTATAAATCCATCTTATATGTAATTGGTGTCAAATATAAGGATAATAATTAAGTTATGTAATGATTAATTACATGGGTAAAAATAACTAGCAAAACAAAGATAGAGGTCATATCCGTATACAAATTCTAAAACTTTCAATAGGAAGACATCCTTTCTGTGAAACTGAAAATTGTTATTGAGCACAGTGGCCACGAATCATTGCCAAACTTAGTGAAAATAAACAACTCTCTTAATTCTTTATTCTTCCTGTTATCATTTCAAGTAGCCAACACCAATTTTCTATTTCTTTTCTATCAACCGTGGAATGTTGATAACTTGTAAGTTATCAATTCTGTAGGTTCTAGGTTGAACAGAGATTTTTCAACTTATATTTAAAGTACAATCATGATTTGAATATATGAAATATTACTGGCTAAGATCCTGGATCCTGGGCGTCTCTGTGAATTATTCTTAGAGAAAAGTATGAGGGGAATAATATGGGCTCCGTTCTAAAATATCCCTAGTTAATTCCAAATAATCAAGCTCAGCACCATGACAACTAGATGCTGTATAGGCTGCAATTTTTGTTAGAGTATTCTGATAAGAACAGGGAGCTTCTAATGTCAGAGTATTCACAAGAAAAAGCAAACACAAACTCACTCCTTATATGTTAAATAGCATAGTTTCAAAAAAAAAAAAAGCAGTATTATCAGGCCTTAGTGATTCCCAGGCAGACATTGTATCCCAGGAACCATAAACTTAGCTTTTTCCAATTTATGTAGTTTCTCAAAAACAATCAGATACTAATGCCTAGACTGGCCTGGACTGTTATCCTCCAGTTTTTGATTCCGATAAATCTGACATTTGTCATTATGCTTAACTTTTTATTGATGGTGATTTCATGAGTTGTTTTTTTTTTTTTAAATAAATGTGATAAACAGAGTCCTTAGTATTTAGTAACACAGGTAATTAGTTCATATCTTTTTGAACATTGTCACCTCCTCCCTCATTTTCTCTGATTTTTTCCACCTTCACCCCCACTGTAAGTTGCATACTTCATTGTCAACACAGTGTCTAGGGAGTATCACTGTTCTATTGATACACTGCTTGTCCTTTGTCTCAGTAGCAGTACAACTGACAAAGTCCTCATATCTAAAATATACTTGGAACTAAAAAAACTAAGTCCTCCCCATCAAATCCTGAAAGAATTACCTACCCCATTAGTAAGTGGGTAGAAGACTTAAAGACAGACTTCTCTGCAAAGGAAATAATAATGGTCAATAGACAGAGGAAGAAATGAGTAACATCTCTGGCCATAAAAGAAATGCAATTCAAACCTATTTTGAGATTCCACCTTCTCCCAGGTAGTATGTCCACTGTCAAGAAAAGTACTTACAGAAGTTGAAAGGGAATTAGCCAAAAGGGAACACTTCTTCACTGTTGGTGGTGCCTAAACTTGTTCAACCACTCTGGAAAGCAATATGGAGGTTACTCAAAAGGTAAAAAATAGAGCTCCCCTATGACCCAACTATTCCACTTGTGGGCATTCACACAAAGGGTCACAAACAGACCGTACTAAAGCTACCAACATAACTATGATGCAACATTGTTTACCATAGCTAAGATAGGGCTGCAAGCCACATATTTCTCATTAGATGAATGGATCAAGAAATTGTGGTATATACACACAATGGAATGCTATACTTCCATCAGAAAAAATGACATTGTTCCATTTGTAATGAAATGGAAAGACTTGGGAAAAAAGACATACTACGTGAAGGGGGCCAGAACTAAGGAAACATAGATTCCATGGTTTCCCTCATTAGTAATAATTAGTATCTCTAGGATAGTCCTAACAGATGATCCCAATAACTCAATAGATATTACACATGATCACACAAGATAATGCTAAGTGAATTAAACCTGAAGAGATGGAAAAAACAGGGATTTCTTTGATGTTTCTAATGTACTATGTGAAATTATTTCTTTTTTCTTTCATTTTACTTTGTTTAGCCCCTGTTCTCAGTGTATTTGATATTGGCACCATGAGGATTGTATATATGGTTGTCTGAATTATGGAGGCGAAAGGGAACATAAAAATGGGGAGAAAAAGGATAAAGAGTGAACCAAACCATCAGTTAATGTGTTGAAAATTAATTGTACAACTAACTTGGGGGGTGGCAGTGGGCAGGGAAAGAGGGATAAGAGGGGAGGGAAGGTGGGCGTAAAATGACGGAGAGGGTAATAGGTATAAAAAAATTGTACTCACTAACTTATGTGTGCAACTGTAACCCCTCTGTACATCATCTTGAAAACAAAAAATAAATAAAAAATGATAAAAAAGAAGCAAGGAAGTTTTCTTCCAATCCGGGAAACCCAGGCTAAGATTGATTCAAAAGATTATTCTATGAAACATTTAAATCTAGATAATATCAAGTCTACTCACAATCTTCTGTGAAATAGTTGCAGAGAGAGAAAAATCCTAAACACATACTAAGAAGCTAATATCAAAACCATCCAAAAAACCGTCAAAGACACAAAATATATAGAAAATGACAGAGCAATCTATCTTATGAACACTGATGAAAAACTCCTCAACGAAATATTAGCTAACAGATTCCAGAAAGAGTTTTTAAAAAATCATACAACATGATGTTGTAGTCTTCAGTCCACAGATGCAAAGCTGTTTTAAAATACCTACAGGGATAATGATATTCACCCCACTAACATACGTAAGACCAAGAATCACATAGGTCTCTGAGTCAAAGCCCAAAAAGCCTTTGACAAAATACAACAGACTTTCATGCACAAAGGCCTGGAGATATAGTATTAAAAGGAACATTCTTTAAACAATAAAAGACATAAATGAAAGAGCAACTGCTAATACCATACTAAATTTGGAAAAACTAAACACAATGCCATTAAAATAAGGAACAGACAATGATGCCCACTCTCTCTAGTCTCATTTAATATACACCTGAAATCTCAAGCCATAGCAAAAAGCCAACACAAGAATATCAAAGGGATCCACATAGTAAAGGAAGAAATCAAACTATACTTTTCCACAGATGACATAATCTTATACCAGATGGAAAGAAGAAACTCCAGTGTCAAATTCTTACATTTAATAGCCAAACTCTTAGACCTAATAAACCATGTTGGTAAACTTGCAGGATCCAACATTAATAAAAATAACAACACGCTACCTACAAAGCACATGTAGAAAAAAGAAACAAACAACAAAACAGCAGCATTTCTGTATACCGTGGATATTACCATGCAGAGAAGGAAATCATGGAAAAAATACCATTTGCGATATCTTAAAAAAAAAATAGTAGGTAATTAAACTAATCGAAGATGTCAAAGACCAATTTAATGAAAATGATAAATCAAAGAGACGATAAGATGTTATACAAACTCAATGCAATCACCATCAAAATTCCACACCAAAATCTATACAGAATAGAGAAAAGAATCCAAATCTGTATATGAAGAAAATAAAGACCTAGAATTCCCACAAGAATTGTAGGCAAAAGAAGCAGTGACAGAGATTTCACACTGCCAGACATCGAATAATATTACAAAAGCCATCATAACAAAAACAGCCTGGTACTGGCACAAAAACCGTGCCCAAGTTGAAAGAAATGGGGTAGAAGACCCATGAATAAATTATTTTTTGTTGTTCATTTGGTTCTGAGCCAGTCCTGGGCCTTGGACTCAAGGAGCAAGATCTCTCTCTTGGGGGGTGGCAGTGGGCAGGGAAAGAGGGATAAGAGGGGAGGGAAGGTGGGCGTAAAATGACAGAGAGGGTAATAGGTATAAAAAATTGTACTCACTAACTTATGTGTGCAACTGTAACCCCTCTGTACATCATCTTGAAAACAAAAAATAAATAAAAAATGATAAAAAAGAAGCAAGGAAGTTTTCTTCCAATCCGGGAAACCCAGGCTAAGATTGATTCAAAAGATTATTCTATGAAACATTAAAATTATAAAAAAAATTGTGATAGAATTTCAGTAGGACTTCCATCATTAGTCGGCTATGTTTAATTTCATTGTAACATAATCAAAATCTGTTTTTATGTGAATTCAAATTCGTTTATATATTCAAAAAGCAGTATTCCATGCCCTTACAATAAAAAAATCCAGTAGGGTCAGAAGTTGTTATACTTATGAGTAGAGAGTCAGACAAATGTGCAACATATATACTGCATGAAATTCCATGCAGTTTGATACTTCAGTACTGGATTCTGAAGGGTTGAAAATAAAATGAGGTCAATAGAACTCACGATATTCTTTACTCAGTTTCCTGAAATTGGGTTTGCTTAAGTATCTGTGTGTGGTATGATCAAAATATTGCTTCTGCACTACATGGCAAGGGGGTCAGGATCCCCACAATTTCTGCTTCCAGGAAGAGTAATCTTGAGGCATATTTTTGAAATAATTATTTTTTGACAGGAAAACATTGATTGATCCTTCATTGTTTAATCTACCACCACGGACTGGCTGTATCTATTTGTACTTCCATTTCTTACTTCATGTCCCAATGTTCTCTCAAGGATAACTTTCTGTGTTCTTGATTTTTTAATGGAATTTAATGTTCATATTTTTGTTAATTTCAGCCATCATCACAGGATTTTTTTTTCTTCATTTGTTTTTCATCAGTGTTGTTTTGGGGATTGGTGTGTTAACTTGACCTTTCAAGAAATAAGTAATGGTTCTTTGCGTTTTAGCATCTGGGGTGCTGAAGTAATGAAGGATTGATTTCCCCTAAACTTTCCTTTGTGGGATCATAGGTGGCAGCAATATTGAACAAGTGTATATCTGCATCAATAATTTCATAGCGTTTACTTTTGGTCATATGTCCTCCAGCATTTCTTATTAGTAGTATTCCTGCTAATGGACATTCTTCTTGGGGCTATGTTGAATGTGAGGGTCATTTTGCTTTGCTTTTTTTTTTTTTTTAGGCCTGTGTTATAGAGCATTCTTAATGTGTCTCTAGGCCGATCTCAATTCCTATTCAGACAGATTAAAAATTGATTCATATTAAGTTTCTTAGCTTTATAATAGAAAATATCAACGCAACAGAGATATTTTAAAAGGTAAGTTTTTGTAATTCAGTTGAGCTTAAGGATTTCTGTTATGTGAAGTTAAATTAGAAATACATTTCCCTAGCACCTAGCCATATCCCACAATTTACTATCATGAATATATAAAACATGACATTCCTTGAGAGAATAAAATGTTATAATTTGGAATTCATTTTGACTCCTGGGTCTTGACTTTTTATTAAGGCCAGTAGAAGGCTACCGTCATTTTCCTTTTGGTTACAACACATAAACTCAACACAAATGATCAATGTTGATGTCGTGTCATGTGCCTGGTGTAACATGTGAGATTGTTATCACAAGCAATCTCATTAACCTAAAGCAAGGAAACTAATTCTGACACACACCCTAATATTTAAACTCAATTTAGTAGGTTCCAGGATCTTGAAACATGTATTCAGTCAGACTTAGCCTTTAACTCTGCATATCAGGAAAAATCCCTGCAAAAATTACTCACAAACCATGCATATATTATTTGTTAGCTCAGTGGACATGCTATATAGACATAAAAAGGTTTCATATTAAGGCTAGATGTTGTGTGTGTGTGTGTGTGTGTGTGTGTGTGTGATTATTCATTAAAGTGTTGACAAAGTGATGTGCAAAAGTGTACACATACATAAGACAGTGCATACATTTCATGTGATATCATATACCCTTGATTTTTTTCCCTTCCCTAGAGCAGGTAGGCATATATACAATACCTAGTATACCAAAATCCTATACAGTAATATGTAACTTATGACAAAGGCAATAATCCTAGAACTTTAAATGTAACATCAACAATAGAATCCTCCTGAGTCCTTTTGGTGTTGTTTTACTTATTCTCATCTTTTACAGTCATATGTACTTAGCTGCTGAGCTATTGTTATCTACTGTTATATCTATTCTAGACCTTCTCGTTTAGTACTTGTTTGGTTTTAGACACATTATGTAACGTCACTGAGGCAAACCTGTGGAAATACCATTTGAAAAGGATTTTCTTTTGCCGTCCTTGTCTCTACTGTCCCCTCACCCATCCTAACAGTCTTATATAAAGGATCCTTGCCCCTTGGTTTTTGTGTTCTACTCTTGTCTCACTCAACAATATTTGTTAAAGTTCTCATTATTTGCCTGAGAATAACAATATTTTATCATTTGAAATCACTGTGTAGTATTACCTCATGTATAGGTATCCCATTTTGTGGATCCCTTCGCTTGTAGTGGGGCATCAGTGTTTTCTCCATATTTTGGCGGTTGTAAATTGTGCAGCCATGAACATGTATATCCAGATGTCTTTATGATATCCTGAGACATGTTGTTCAGAATAGATGTCGAGGAGTAATATGGCTGGGTCATAGGTTATGTCTATGCTGAGCATTTTGAGGAACCTCCATACAGTTCTTCAGAATGGATGTACTAATTTACACTCCAACTAACATTAAAGAAGAGTTTCTTTTTCCCAATATCCCTTCCAGCATTTCTTATTGCCCGAGTTCAGAGTGTACAGCAATCTACCTGAGTGAGACGGAATATCAGGGTTGTTTTTATTTGCGTTTCCTTTACTGCCTGGGATGGTGAACATTTCCTTAAATGTTTCTTTGCCATGTTTTATCTTTTCTATTGTAACGTCTCTGTTTAGCTACTTTGCCCATTTAATAATTCGTTTACTGGGTTCAGAGGTGGTTAGTTTCTTTATTTCTCTGTAGGTGACAGACATTTGGCTTTTTTTCTGTTTCTCTGCTGGTGAGGAATCTTTCCCACATGATAGGCTGTCTTAGTAGTTTGGTTGGTATGTCTTTAGCTGTGCAGAAACTTTCTATTTTTTAGTATTCTCATTTGGTAATTATCTCCACTATCTGTTGTGACCCTTACCTGTGCCTATAAGTTCTAGTGTATCTCCTCCTCTGTTTTTCAGTATTTTAGAGGATTCAGGGGTGTTGTTGATGTTCTAAATACATTTTGAGTTTGCCCTGGTGCATGGTGATTGGCTAGGATCAACTTTGAATTTTCTACATGTGTCTGCGCAGTTTTCCCAGCACCAGGAGTTGAAGAGGCTGTTAATACAATTATGTATCTGTAGCTCCTTTTTTGAATATCAACTGATTGTAAGAATGCAGCTTTAGCCATCCTCTTCTGTGACTAGCCTAAAGCTATGATAATTACTGCCTATGAGGGAGACCATAGTGTCCATGATTCTTTGGGTCTGGGTCACTTCACTTAGCATATTTTTCCAAGTGCTTCCATTTCCTTATGAATGGGGCGATGTCTTTCTGAATGAGGCATAAAATTCCATCCTGTATATGTACCACATTATCCTGAGGGGCATCTGGGTTGGTCCCATAATTTAGCTATGACAAATTGTGCTGCAATGAACATTGTTGTGCTGGTGGCTTCAGTGTGTTCTTGTTTTTGGTCTTTTGGGTAGATGCCCAAAAGTGGGGCTGTTGGGTATTAGGGGAGCTCTATGTTAAGCCTTCTGAGGAATCTCCATAGTGCTTGCCAGAGTAGTTGGACCAGTTTACATTCCCACTAACAATGAAGTAGTGTTCTCTTTTGGCCACATCGATGTTGAACACAGAAGATGATGCTAAGTGAAATGAACTCCATATTATGGAAACAAGTGTTATATCACTGTTTTAATTACATTCAACATGCCATGTGTAACCGTGGCGTCTGTTGTTGATGTTCCTCTTGTATCCCCTTCTTGTGTTCATACCTGCACTATCACTATATCTTATCTGAGTACACTGGAAACCATAGATACTCATATTTGATCTAGGAAAGTTAAAGGATATACCAAAATCATGAGACACAGGGTAAAAAGACAAATGACTTCAAAAGCAAAACTTACAAAATTGTGGTGTAAACCACATGAACAACTCATGGGCAAAGAAGGAAATGGGGCATGGAGAGGGGAAAGGAGGGAGTAGTAAACAAACAAGACAACAAATGTATCCAATGCCTAAGGTACGAAAATATAACCTATCTGTACATAATTTTGACAATAAATAAGAAAAAAGATTTTTAAAATTAGAACTTTATTTCTGTGTTTAGTATTCCATTCCATTTCTCTTAAGGTTTTTCTTTATACCAGTGCCACCTGTTTTTGTTGTGATGGCTATATAATAGATCTTGACACGGCACTTTCAAGAATAATGGAAGGAAGGCGAGAAGCCTCCCAAATTGGTAACATCGTGGATTCCACAAGAAATATTGCCAGAATAATCGAGGACATCCAAACAATCAGAAACAACTATTTCCAGAATTTATACTCACTAAGGAATGAATACTTTAGGGAAACAGGTAGATTTTTACAGAAATATAAACTGTCCAACCTGAGGCAAGAACGTATAAATCAATTAAATAACCACATGAATTATGACGAGATACAGGAAGCAATGAAATTTCTTCCAATATAAAAAAAGCAATCACAGCAGAATTCTATAACACTTTCTAAGAGAGGGGAAAACACCAATATTCTCCTAGTTCACCCGTGAAATTGATGCAGAGCGAGAAACCCCAAACTAGTTTCTTCACGCAAATACCATCACAAACCAGGAAACGACCCCCAAAAGGATATTACAAACAAATCTCACTGAGGAACAAAGATGCACAACTGCTCTACAAAATATTACCTAGCAATATCCAAAAACAGATATTATAAATCATGCATCATGGTCAACTAGCCTACATTCCACAGCTGGAAGCCTGCTACAGCAGATTCATAAGTATTAATGCAATCCACCAAACTGACGTAGGTAAGATGAAGAATCACATCATTCTTAGCTTTATAATAGAAAATATAAACACAACAGAGATATTTTAAACGTTATGATTTTGCAATTCAGTTGAGCTTAAGAACTTCTGTTATGTGAAATTTAATTAGAAATACATTTCCCTAGCACCTAGCCATATCCCACAATTTACTATCATGAATATATAAAACATGACATTCCTTGAAAGAATAAAATGTTCTAATTTGGAATGCATTTTAACTCCTGGGACTTGACTTTTTATTAAGGCCAGTAGAAGGCTCCCGTCATTTTCCTTTTGGTCACAATACATAAACTAAACACAAATGATCAAGGTTGACGTCGTGTCATGTACCTGGTTTAACATGTGAGATTGTTATCACAAGCAATCTCATTAACCTAAAGCAAGGAAACTAATTCTGACACACACACACTAATATTTAAACTCAATTTAGTAGGTTCCAGGATCTTGAAACATGTATTCAGTCAGACTTAGCCTTTAACTCTGCATATCAGGGAAAATCCCTGCAAAAATTACTCACAACCATGCATATACTAATTGTAAGCTCAGTGGACATGCTATAAAGACATAAAAAGGTTTCATATTAAGGCTAGATGTTGTGTGTGTGTGTGTGTATGTGTGTGATTATTCATTAAAATGTTGACAAAGTGTTGTGCAAAAGGGTACACATACATATGACAGTGCATACATTTCATGTGATATCATATACCCTTGATTTTTTTCCCTTCCCTAGATCAGGTAGGTATATATACAATACCTAGTATACCAAAATCCTCTACATTAACATGTAGCTTATGACAAAGGAAATAATCCTAGAACTTTAAATGTAATATCAACAATAGAATCCTCCTGAGTCCTCTTGGAGTTGTTTTACTTATTCTCATCTTTTACAGTCATATGTACTTAGCTGCTGAGCTATTGTTATCTACTGATAGGTCTATTCTAGACCGTTTTGTTTAGTACTTGTTAGGTTTTATATGCATAATGTAACGTCACTGAGGCAAACCTGTGGAAATACCATTTCAAAAGGATTTTCTTTTGCCGTCCTGGACTCTACTGTCCCCTCACCCATCGTAACAGTCTTATAAAAGGAAACCTTGCCCCTTGGTTCTGTGTGTTCTACGCTTGTCTCACTCAACAATATTTGTTATAATTCTCATTATTTGCCTTAGAATAACAATATTTTATCATTTGAAATTGCTGTGTAGTATTCCTTTGTGTATAGATATCCCATTTTGTGGATCCCTTCGCTTGTAGTGGGGCATCAGTGTTTTTTTCCATATTTTGGCTGTTGTAAATTGTGCCGCCATGCATATGTATGTCCAGATGTCTTTGTGATATCCTGAGACATGTTGTTCAGAATAGATGTCGTGGAGTAATATGGCTGGGTCATAGGATATGTCTATACTGAGCATTTTGAGGAACCTCCATACAGTTCTTCAGAATGGATGTACTATTTGCACTCCAACTAACATTAAAGAAGAGTTCCTTTTTCCCAATATCCCTTCCAGCATTTCTTATTGCCCGAGTTCAGAGTGTACGGCATTCTAACTGAGTGAGACGTTATATCAGGGTTGTTTTTATTTGCATTTCCTTTACTGCCTGGGATGGTGAACATTTTCTTAAATGTTTCTTTGCCTTGTTTGATCTTTTCTATTGTAACATCTCTGTTTAGCTCCTTTGCCCATTTAATAATTCGTTTACTGCGTTCAGAGGTGGTTAGTTTGTTTATTTCTCTGTAGGTGACAGATATTTCGCTTTTTTCTGTTTCTCTGCTGGTGAGGATCCTTTCCCACATGATAGGCTGTCTTTGTAGTTTGGTTGGTATGTCTTTAGCTGTGCAGAAACTTTTTATTTTTTAGTATTCTCATTTGGTAATTCTCTCCACTATCTGTTGTGACCCTTACCTGTGCCTATAAGTTCTATTGTCCCTCCTCTGTTTTTCAGTATTTTAGAGGATTCAGGGGTGTTGTTGATGTTCAAAATACATTTTGAGTTTGCCCTGGTGCATGGTGATGGGCTAGGATCAACTTTGATTTTTTTCATGTGTCTGCCGAATTTTCCCCGCACGAGGAGTTGAAGAGTCTGTTAATACAATTATGTATCTGTAGCTCCTTTATTGAATATCAACTGACTGTAAGAATGCAGCTTTAGCTATCCTCTTCTGTGACTAGCCTAAACCTATGGTAATTAGTCCCTATGAGGGAGACCATAGTGTCCATGATTGTTTGGGTCTGGCTCACTTCACTTAGCATATTTTTTCAAATGCTTCCATTTCCTTAGGAATGGGGCGATGTCTTTCTGAATGAGGCATAAAATTCCATCCTGTATATGTACCACATTATCCTGAGGGGCATCTGGTTTGGTCCCAAATTTAGTATGACAAATTGTGCTGCGATGAACATTGTTGTGCTGGTGGCTTCAGTGTGTTCTTGTTTTGGGTCTTTTGCAATACTTACAAAACTGTTTGGGGTAAAACACCTGAACAACTCATGGGGAAAGAATGAAATGGGGCGTGGAGAGGGGAAAGGAGGGAGTAGTAAACAAACGAGACAACAAATGTATCCAATGCCTAAGGTACGAAAATGAAACCTATCTGGACATAATTTTGACAATAAATAAGAAAAAGGATTTTAAAAAATACAGCTTTATTTCTGGGTTTAGTATTCTATTCAGTTTTTCTTCAGGTTTTTCTTTATACCATACCACCTGTTTTTGTTACTATGGCTATATAATAGATCTTGACACGGCTCTTTCAAGAATAATGGAAGGAAGGCGAGAAGCCTCCCAAATTGGTAACATTGTGGATTCCACAAGAAATATTGCCAGAATAATCCAGGACATCCAAAACCTCAGAAACAAGTATTTCCAGAAACTCCCTCACTAAAGAATAAATACTTTAGGGAAATAGGTAGATTTTTACAGAAATATAAACTGTCCAACCTGAGGCAAGAACATATAAATCAATTAAATAACCACATGAATTATGAAGACATACAGGAAGCAATGAAATTTCTTCTAATATATAAAAGGCAATCACCGCAGAATTCTATAAAACTTTCTAAGAGTGGGGAAAACACCAATATTCTCCTAGCTCACCCGTGAAATTGATTTAGAGTGAGAAACCCCAAACCTGTTTCTTCAAGCAAATACCGTCACCAAACCAGGAAAAGACCCCCAAAAAAGATATTACAAACAAATCTCACTTACGAAGAAAGATGCACAACTGCTCTACAAAATATTGCCAAGCAGAATCCAAAAACAGATTTTATAAATCATGCATCATGGCCAACTAGCCTTCATTCCACACCTGGAAGCCTGCTATAGCAGATTCATAACTATTAATGCAATCCACCAAATTGACATAGGTAAGATGAAGAATCACATCATTCTCAGAGTGGCTGCTCCAAACCTTCAATGTAATAACAAAGCAATAAATTTTCAAAGCCCTGAAGAAAATAGGAATAGGAAGACCCTTTTTAAAACAATGAAAGCCATATATATTAGACCAACTGCTTAAGTCATACTAAACGGGAAGGACTAAAACCATTTTCTTGAAAACCAGGAACAAGACACGGATAATACCTCTCTCTTCTCCTATTTAATATATTTCTGGAATCCTTAGCCATAGCAAGAAAGCTCCAAATAGGGAGGATCCAAATAGGGAGAGAAAATGTCAAAATGTCCCGATTCGCTGATATTATGTTTTTATACCTGAAGGACCCAAATAAATCTCCTCCAAATTCCTAGACCTAACAAACCATTTTTCCAAATAGCAGATGGTAAATTTGCAACAGACAAATGTTATAACTTGCTAATATTATTCATATCCAGGGGATTCAAGAAATGATTCCCTCCAAAACCTAACGTACCAATCATAAATTTCGCATGGATCTAAAAAGAGATTACACTGAAGAGGAAATAAAAATATTGAAACACATAAACATAATCACCATCATTGGCAGTATCTGATATGCAAATAAAAACAACCCTGAGATAACTTGTTTCCAATGTCAGAATGAGTAATTACCTTAACTCAAGCAACAAGTGCTCGAGGGAATTCCGTGAAAGAGGAAAAATCTACTGCTCTGCTGCTAGGAATGTAAACTACTTCAACCACTCTCGAAAACTGTATGTAGATTCTTCAAAAGAACAGCCAAAGCACAGCACATGATTCATTCTGAGCAACAGGATCCAGGATATGACTAGAAAACCTGCACTTCTGTAGGAGAATAATTTCTCCGAAGTGTGGAGTATTTAACCTCAGCACAGACATTCTGATGCTTATTACCAAACTAATACGCCTTTGGAGAAAATTCTCTATTAAAGAGTCTCCTGTGTTTGTTGGCCAAAGGATGACCCTTTGTCATGAGACTCTGCTCCACCCTCTGCCCTACGTATAGAGCCTTCTTGGGAAGACTTGTTGTCCAGCTGCTCCAATGAAAGCTTTTCTCAATTAAGTGGGAAGTCAATAATCTATGATAATTAGTCTTGAGGAAATAGTAGCTAGGTAATAGATTTCTGCCTTGACTGCTTTGATCCTTTGTTGTAGAGCTGACAAATTGTAGTATTGACAACTTCGTAGTAGCAACAACCTTTGAGATAGCAGCATCTGTTACAGTAGTGACATCCACAACTTTGGTGTTTATATGAATATACTTGTGCAATGATTTTACTCTTGAAGTTGTGAATTGATTTCTAAACCGATATAAACCCTGGCCCTACTAAATAAAAGTATGCTTTGGACCACTCTCCTTTGCATAACCTGTGTCCTGACTACAGTTAGAAATACCCGGGTTCAGAGCTGGGAATATGGCCTAGTGGCAAGAGTGCTTGCGAACTACACATGAAGCTCTCGGTTCGATTCCCCAGCACCACATATATGGAAAACAGCCAGAAGTGGCGCTGTGGCTCAGGTCGCAGAGTGCTGGCCTTGAGCGGGAAGAAGCCAGGGATGGTGCTAAGGCCCTGAGTCCAAGGCCCAGGACTGGAAAAAAATAAAAAATACAAAAAAGAAATACCCGGGTCCAACAAGTGGGTTCCAGATCAAGGGACCTGATAACTGATCCTTAGGAGATTGCTGAACTGGTTTTGAGCTCTCTCTCGAGTGTAGGTGAAAGATATTTTGATGAAAGGAGATAAGGGAACTGAGTGGTGAGCTCCTAATAGATAAAATAATACAGGTTTATGGGACAAGCTTAATCTACTCTTCTTTCTAATCTTATCGACCTTGTACTGAAACTTAACAGAACTATAGTCTTGTGTTCACAATTAGATGAGTGCATGCAGGTGGTAATGGAGTATAATCCTTATTTCCCGGAGCAAGGTTCTTTAGACTTAGGATTCTGGGAGGGAGTAAAGAATAATTTGTAAAAGGCATATCAGTTTGGTGACAAGGTTCCCGTTACATTTTGGTCTGTTTGGTCATTAAAATGAACAGCGCTAAATATCATGCTTGCGATGCTGTGGTAACATCAGCTACTGAACTGGAGGCAGATGTGGAGAAAGCTATGAAGGCTTATAGTTTGCCCAAGGAGGTAAAAATTCAAATTGGGCCAGAGTTAAAGAGATGGCTACACCTGAGCAATCTCTTGCCAGTTCTGATAGAGAAAAGGTAGAGCCAAAAGCTAAAGCTTTGGCCACTACCAATGTTTCTTCAGAAAATGAAGCCATTCTAAATAGCTCAGCAGGGCAGTCCGTGTGCTGAAAGGCTCTCCATATCTGCCAAGGACTTCAATGAGTATGAGTCTTATGAAGAAAAGAACTTTTCTGCAGCACCTGCCTTTACTTTTCTCTTCTTCAGATTCTGACTCTGAGAACTTTGTTCCTCTCCCTCACTATCGACGGTTCCCCATTATTTGACCCCCTTCAGTCGATGGAGAAGCTCAGTCCCCTCATTATGAAAGTATCAATATGGCCCATTTCACTCAGCTGTGGAAAGCGGTAACTTTATATGCACCACAGGCGCTGAAGTTAGAGTTAAGGTTGACAAATGTTTCTGCTTATTAAAATTTGGCTCCTGAGGATTGGAAGATTAAGTGTAGGGCATTATTAAAACCTGAGCAACATCTACAATGGTTAATGTGGTATAATGATGTTGAGTCCGCCAAAACAGGTTAAAATGCTCAGTCCCTAAATGCTGTCCTTCACAGAATACAACATGCTATACGAACAGGCACTGGGGATTACAAGACCCCCCAGAATCAAGTAAATACCCCAAAGGAGATTGACCAGTGGCTGCAGGAGATATGTGTAGATGCATGGGGTTGGGTCCGTCACCACAGTGAAAAGGATGGTTCTTAGGCCTGCTTTATTCAAGGGGCCCAGGAACCCTACGTTGTCTTCATAGTGTGTCTTCAGAAAAACATCTATAGAAAAGAACAAGGCGCTTCTGTTCATGATCAATTAATTAAATTACTGGCAATTGAGAATACTAATGAAGATTGTCAGTCTGCTAATCTGCCTGTTAAGGAGATTGAGGATGTACTAGCATATGTCAAGGCTTGTCGGAACGTATTTTCACGCATTCAAAAGATGAAGCTACTGGGACAAACTCTGGTTGCTAGTGTGAAAGTTCCTAAATCCAGGAAATTAAAATGTTTTGGCTGTGTGGACACGGGGATACTAAAATGAATTGTGTTAAAAGGAAACTGGCAAATACAAAGTCGCCTAGGAAATTCCCTGGCTGCAAACGTGGAGTACATTGGGCCCAAGAATTTTGATCTAATATTGACATTGATCGAAATATGCTTCCCCTTTCATAGGGAGCAGCGCAGGGAGAAAGTACAAGGTGTTCAGGAAAGGGGGCAAAGGGCAAGCCTCATGGTCCCATTCCTATGAACGAGCCTTCCCCACCATCTTTTCGTTACAACCAGCCCCGAGTGGGAATGCCACAGTGGAACTTCCCTCAAGCCAAACCTTAACTTTCCTTGCTAATTTCCAGAATTATAACTTGCATACACGGGCCCTTGCCATGGGGGACTTGGGGCCAACTTTGGGGGCGTTCCAGTTTAATTGCTAAAGGGGTGTCAGTTGTATCAGGAATAACTGACTCTGACTACATAGGACATATTCAAATCCTTATTACCTCCCCTCTACCTTATGATATTAATTCTGGTGATCTTATTGCACAATTGATTTTCTTTGCTTACATGTCTATATGAACTTCTGCAAACCCTTGTCAAGGAGATTTTGGCAGTATGAAATATCAATATGTTTTCTGGACTTTAAATGAAGCATAAAAACCACCTTGTTATAATTTTTATATAGGAAAGAGACAATTTGAAGCATTGCTATCTACTGGCTATGACATCACAATAATCAGACAGACTGAATGGCCTCGGTTCAGGGTGACTCAAACTATCAAACGTAGAATAAAAGGTGTCAGTAGTACACCAGTTTCAGTTATTAAACAGAGTGTTGAATATCAGGATATTACTGATGGTGAAGGCCAACGTTCCATTTTTAATCCATAATTTTTGTAAGTACCTATTAACGTAATTGTACTAGACCTCTTAGAACAGTGGGGAGAGCATTTAGTTTTCCCTTGATGTTCAGAAGCATGTCTCTCTCAGTAAGATTTCTTGGCAGACAGATTGTCCAGATTGCAGTGAGCAAAGGCCTTTATCTAAGGAAAAGTTGGCGGCCTCAGTGCGACTTGTTGGAGATCAGTTAGCTTCAAATAATATTGAGGTTCTATCTCTACCTGGAACTCTCCTATTTCTGATGTTAAAAAGAAATCTCGCAAATGGAGATTGCTCATTGATTGAGGAGCTCTAAATGCAGCTATGATGCCTATGGATATTTTACAAGCTGGGTGCCGCAGTCATGTATGCATCCTGAAAATTGGCATATTATACTAATAGATTTGCGAGATTGTTTCTTTATTATTTTCTTACTTGATGAGGACCAATCATGCTTTTCTTTTACTTTAAGTCAGATTAATCTCCAAGGACCCCATAGAAGGTTTAAATGGAAATTATTGTCACCAGGCATGATAAACTCACCTACTATGTGTCAAACTTTTGTAGACAGAGCACTAGAACATATTAGGAAAATATTTGCTCAGGTTTCATGTATTCCTTATATGGATGACTTATTATTTGCTGCACCAAAAAAATATATTCCGTCCGACTTATTACAAATTTTGCCCTTCCACTTGCAAGAATATGGTTTACTAGTTGCCACTGATGAAATCTGGACAGAGGAGTCATTCAAGTATCTAGGGTATTTAGTTAAAAAACAAGCAATTATCCCCCAACTTATAAAAATTCGTAATGAAGAATTAAATACTCTTGATATTCAAAAGTTACTAGGGGACATTAATTGGCTTCATGCTTCCTTAGGAAATGCCACATATGCTTTGCATAATTTATTCCCCATTCTTCAAGTGGATTTGAATTTAAATAGCTCTTGTGTATTAACTAGTGAATAAAGTAAAGAATTACTTTCAGTAGAAAAAGCCCTGACTCAAAATTTCTTATCCCGGGTAGATTTATCTGTCTCTAATGGATTATTAAATCTACTTACATAGTCTACCCCACAGGGGAAATAAAACAGTATAACAAGACTTTGATATGTACCAGGCACACATTGTCTGAAATGTAAACCACATGTCTGGAGGTGATCAGTTTTATTATCATGCAAGGCTGTAAAAGGTGCCTGAAAATCAGTGGGCAAGACACCTACTTGATTATCATCCTCACACCTAAAGAACAATTCAAATTTTCATAACAAACCTCTGATCTCCTCCCTTTGTTATTGAATGGCTTTAATGGAGAAGTTTTATACCAATTACTTTCTAGCCCTTTAAGGCAATTATTTCAATAACATATTTATATTACTGATAATATTTGACTTTCTAAGCCCATTCTAAATGCTCCTAATATTTTTGAAAATAGTACTGAAAATAACAAATGTGCTTTTTGGACAGAAGGTAAATATCAAGTTTTCCTCACTCCCTGGCAATAGGCACACAAAATCAATCACAGGCCATTATATATGCTTTACAGAATTTCTTAATACCTTCTAATTTAATCACTGAGTCTACCTATGCTGCACATGTTTTATGCAATATATATTCTGCTGTTATTCATCACATAACCCCCCAACTAGATTCACTATTTAAACAATTCAAAGCCAGTTATGCCAAAGACAGCATTCACTGTATGTCATTCATATTCTTGCTCATTCTCATTTGACAGGTCCTATGGCATGTGGTAATTTTCATGTAGATGCTTTAGTCTCTTTTATTTTGGCAAAAGAAGACCATGCAGCTCAGCATTCTAATGCAAGTCATTTACCTGTCTCATATAAAATTCCCTTTAGGGTTGGGATTATGGCCTAGTGGCAAGAATGCTTGCCTCATATACATGAAGCCATGGTTGATTCCCTAGCACCACATATATAGCAAATGGCCAGAAGTAGCACTGTGGGTCAAGTGGCAGAGTGCTAGCTAGCCTTGAGCCCAAAAGAAGCCAGGGACGGTGCTCAGGCCCTGAGTCCAAGCCCCAGGACTGGAATAAATAAAATAAAATAAAATAAAATTCCTCTTAAACAACCTAAGCAAATTGTTACTAACTGTGCTACTTGCATTTACAAACACTTCCCCTTGGTGGTAATCTTCAAGGCTTGGCTCCTAACACATTTGGCAAACGGATTTAACACACATCCTTGAATTTGTCTGCCTAAAAGATGTGCTTGAACTATTGACACATTCTTTTTCTGGGGGACCAGAGCTCTACCTGGGGATAAATGGACTCATGTCATTCAACATTTACTAGAAACATGTGCAGTCATGTCGATTTCTTCTCAAATAAAAACTGACAATATACCAGCTGATACCAGTAAATAAGTGCTAATATATTTACAATTTCGTAACATCTTCCATGTTACATGAGTTGAATATAAACCTCAAGGTCAAGGTAGAGTAGAATGAACTCACCGTAATTTGAAAAGACAACTTAAAAAGGTAATAGGGGGAATATGTGCAGTACTTAGGAGTATTCCACATCTATGAATAGTCTTTATAAAATAGCCTGAGCTGTTATTGCAGAAGCACTATTTGTTCTTAAGTTTTTAAATTTGCCTCAAGAAGATG
>NW_025962042.1:0-41666 GCF_023159225.1 Perognathus longimembris pacificus | reverse complement strand
AATGTACTGGGAAATCCTCAGAAGAATCTGATTTGTGGTGAGGGTAGAGAGATAAAACCTCATTTAGGAACGACGTGACCATGCTGCTTAGGTAGCTGTGTATCAGTAAATATCTCCATTGAGATTAAGAAAAGCAGTAGCTTAATAAATTAAGTACTTCCTGGTATGGTTACTGTACTGGTAACTCCCCAAAAGAATCTAGATTGTGGTGAGAGAACAGAGAAAAAAGCTCATTTAGGACCTGCACTTACGAAGGGGGAAGGCAGCTGTATATCAGGGAGTAAGCCTTCTGAGAATAAAAATAGCTGGAGCTTGTTAAGGTAATTACACAGGGGAAAGGATAATGTACTGAGAACTCCTCAGAAGAATCTGATTTGTTGTGAAGGGAGAGAGATAAAAGCTCATTTAGGAACGACATGAACATGCTGCGTAGGTAAATGTTGATCAGTATATATCTCCACTGAGATTAAGAAAAGCAGTAGCTTCATAAGTGAAGTACTTCCTGGTATGGTTACTGTACTGGTAACTCCCCAAAAGAATCTGGATGGTGGTGAGGGAACAGAGAAAAAAGCTCATTTAGGGCCTGCACTTACGAAGGGGGTAGGCAGCTGTATATCAGGGAGTAAACCTTCTGAAAATAAAAACACCTGGAGCTTGTTAAGGTAATTACACAGGGGAAAGGATAATGTACCGGGAACTCCTCAGAAGAATCTGATTTGTGGTGAGGGGAGAGAGATAAAAGCTCATTTAGGAACGACATGAACATGCTGCGTAGGTAGCTGTTTATCAGTAAATATCTCCACTGAGATTAAGAAAAGCAGTAGCTTAATAAATTAAGTACTTCCTGGTATGGTTACTGTACTGGTAACTCCCCAAAAGAATCTGGATTGTGGTGAGGGAACAGAGAAAAGAGCTCATTTAGTACCTGCACTTACGAAGGGGGTAGGCAGCTATATATCAGGGATTAAACCTTCTGAGAATAAAAACAGCTGGAGCTTGTTAAGGTAATTACACAGGGAAAGGATAATGTACTGGGAACTCCTCAGAAGAATCTGATTTGTGGTGAGGGGAGAGAGATAAAAGCTCATTTAGGGACGACATGAACATGCTCCGTAGGTAGCTGTTTATCAGTAAATATATCCACTGAGATTAAGAAAAGCAGTAGCTTAATAAATTAAGTACTTCCCGGAATGGATACTGTACTGGTAACTCCCGAAAGAATCCGGATTGTGGTGAGGGAACAGAGAAAAAAGCTCATTTAGGACCTGCACTTACGAAGGGGGTAGGCAGGTGTATATCAGGGAGTAAACCTTCTGAGAATAAAAACAGCTGGAGCTTGTTAAGGTAATTACACAGGTGAAAGGATAATGTACCGGGAACTCCTCAGAAGAATCTGATTTGTGGTGAGGGGAGAGAGATAAAAGCTCATTTAGGAACGACATGAACATGCTGCATAGGTAGCTGTTTATCAGTAAATATCTCCACTGAGATTAAGAAAAGCAGTAGCTTCATAAGTGAAGTACTTCCTGGTATGGTTACTGTACTGGTAACTCCCCAAAAGAATCTGGATTGTGGTGAGGGAACAGAGAAAAAAGCTCATTTAGGGCCTGCACTTACGAAGGGGGTAGGCAGCTGTATATCAGGGAGTAAACCTTCTGAGAATAAAAAAAGCTGGAGCTTGTTAAGGTAATTACACACGGGAAATGATAATGTACTGGGAACTCCTCAGAAGAATCTGATTTGTGGTGAGGGGAGAGAGATAAAAGCTCATTTAGGAACGACATGACCATGCTGCTTACGTAGCTGTTTATCAGTAAATATCTCCACTGAGATTAAGAAAAGCAGTAGCTTAATAAATTAAGTACTTCCTGGTATGGTTACTGTACTGGTAACTCCCCAAAAGAATCTGGATTGTGGTGAGGGAACAGAGAAAAAAGCTCATTTAGGACCTGCACTTACGAAGTGGGTAGGCAGCTGTATATCATGGAGTAAACCTTCTGAGAATAAAAATAGCTGGAACTTGTTAAGGTAATTACACAGGGGAAAGGATAATGTACTGGGAACTCCTTAGAAGAATCTGATTTGTGGTGAGGGGAGAGATAAAAGCTCATTTAGGAACGACATGAACATGCTGCGTAGGTAGCTGTTTATCAGTAAATATCTCCACTGAGATTAAGAAAAGCAGTAGATTAATAAATTAAGTACTTCCTGGTATGGTTACTGTACTGGGAACTCCCCTAAAGAATCTGGATTGTGGTGAGGGAACAGAGGAAAAAGCTCATTTAAGACCTGCACTTACGAAGGGGGTAGGCAGGTGTATATCAGGGAGTAAACCTTCTGAGAATAAAAACAGCTGGAGCTTGTTAAGGTAATTACACATGGGAAAGAATAATGTACTGGGAACTCCTCAGAAGAATCTGATTTGTGGTGAGGGGAGAGAGATAAAAGCTCATTTAGGAACGACATGAACATGTTGCGTAGGTAGCTGTTTATCAGTAAATATCTCCACTGAGATTAAGAAAAGCAGTAGCTTAATAAATTAAGTACTTCTTGGTATGGTTACTGTACTGGTAACTCCCCAAAAGAACCTGGATTGTGGTGAGGGAACAGAGAAAAAATCTCATTTAGGACCTGCACTTACGAATGGTGCAGGCAGCTGTATATCAGGGAGTAAAACTTCTGAGAATAAAAACAGCTGGAGCTTGTTAAGGTAATTACACAGGGGAAAGGATAATGTACTGGGAACTCCTCAGAAGAATCTGATTTGTGGTGAGGGGAGAGAGATAAAAGCTCATTTAGGAACGACATGAACATGCTGCGTAGGTAGCTGTTTATCAGTAAATATCTCCACTGAGATTAAGAAAAGCAGTAGCTTTATAAGTGAAGTACTTCCTGGTATGGTTACTGTACTGGTAACTCCCAAAAAGAATCTGGATTGTGGTGAGAGAACAGAGAAATAAGCTCATTTAGGACCTGCACTTACGAAGGGGGTAGGCAGCTGTATATCAGGGAGTAAACCTTCTGAGAATAAAAACAGCTGGAGCTGGTTAAGGTAATTACACATGGGAAAGGATAATGTACTGGGCACTCCTCAAAAGAATCTGATTTGTGGTGAGGGGAGAGAGATAAAAGCTCATTTAGGAACGACATGACCATGCTGCTTAGGTAGCTGTTTATCAGTAAATATCTCCACTGAGATTAAGAAAAGCAGTAGCTTAATAAATTAAGTACTTCCCGGAATGGATAATGTACTGGTAACTCCCGATAGAATCCGGATTGTGGTGAGGGAACAGAGAAAAAAGCTCATTTAGCACCTGCACTTACGAAGGGGGTAGGCAGCTGTATATCAGGGAGTAAACCTTCTGAGAATAAAAAAAGCTGGAGCTTTTTAAGGTAATTACACAGGGGAAGGGAAACGATAATGTACTGGGAACTCCTCAGAAGAATCTGATTTGTGGTGAGGGGAGAGAGATAAAAGTTCAGTTATGAACGACATGAACATGCTGCGTAGGTAGCTGTTTATCAGTAAATATCTCCACTGAGATTAAGAAAAGCAGTAGTTTAATGAATTAAGTACTTCCTGGTATGGTTACTGTACTGGTAACTCCCCAAAAGAATCTGGATTGTGGTGAGGGAACAGAGAAAAAAGCTCATTTAGGACCTGGACTTACGAAGGGGTAGGCAGCTGTATATCAGGGAGTAAAACTTCTGAGAATAAAAACAGCTGGAGCTTGTTAAGGTAATTACACCGGGGAAAGGATAATGTACTGAGAACTCCTCAGAAGAATCTGATTTGTGGTGAGGGGAGATAGATAAAAGCTCATTTAGGAACGACTTGAACATGCTGCGTAGGTAGCTTTTTATCAGGAAATATCTCCACTGAGATTAAGAAAAGCAGTAGCTTAATAAATTAAGTACTTCCTGGTATGGTTACTGTACTTGTAACTCCCCAAAAGAATCTGGATTGTGGAGAGGGAACAGAGAAAAAAGCTCATTTAGGACCTGCACTTACGAAGGGGGTAGGCAGCTGTATATCAGGGAGTAAACCTTCTGAGAAGAAAAACAGCTGGAGCTTGTTAAGGTAATTACACAGGGGAAAGGATAATGTACTGGGAACTCCTCAGAAGAATATGATTTGTGGTGAGGGGAGAGAGATAAAAGCTCATTTAGGAACGACATGAACATGCTGCGTAGGTAGCTGTTTATCAGTAAATATCTCCACTGAGATTAAGAAAAGCAGTAGCTTATTAAATTAAGTACTTCCGGGTATGGTTACTGTACTGGTAACTCCCCAAAAGAATCTGGATTGTGGTGAGGGAACAGAGAAAAAAGCTCATTTAGGACCTGCACTTACGAAGGGGGTAGGCAGTTGTATATCTGGGAGTAAACCTTCTGAGAATAAAAACAGCTGGAGTTTGTTAAGGTAATTACACAGGGGAAAGGATAATGTACTGGGAACTCCTCAGAAGAATCTGATTTGTGGTGAGGGGAGAGAGATAAAATCTCATTTAGGAACGACATCAACATGCTGCGTAGGTAGCTGTTTATCAGTAAATATCTCCACTGAGATTAAGAAAAGCAGTAGCTTAATAAATTAAGCACTTCCTGGTATGGTTACTGTACTTGTAACTCCCCAAAAGTATCTGGATTGTGGTGAGGAAACAGAGAAAAAAGCACATTTAGGACCTGCACTTACGAAGGGGATAGCAGCTGTATATCAGGGAGTAAACCTTCTGAGAATAAAAACAGCTGGAGCTTATTAAGGTAATTACACAGGGGAAAGGATAATGTACTGGGAACTCCTCAGAAGAATCTCATTTGGGGTGAGGGGAGAGAGATAAAACCTCATTTAGGAACGACATGAACATGCTGCGTAGGTAGCTGTTTATCAGTAAATATCTCCACTGAGATTAAGAAAAGCAGTAGCTTAATAAATTAAGTACTTCCTGGTATGGTAACTGTACTGGTAACTCCCCAAAAGAATCTGGATTGTGGTGAGGGAACAGAGAAAAAAGCTCATTTAGGACCTGCACTTACGAAGGGGGAAGGCAGTTGTATATCAGGGAGTAAACCTTCTGAGAATAAAAACATCTGGAGCTTGTTAAGGTAATTACACGGGGGAAAGGATAATGTACTGGAAACTCCTCAGAAGAATCTGATTTGTGGTGAGGGCAGAGAGATAAAAGCTCATTTAAGAACGACATGAACATGCTGCGTAGGTAGCTGTTTATCAGTAAATATCTCCACTGAGATTAAGAAAAGCAGTAGCTTAATAAATTAAGTACTTCCTGGTATGGTTACTGTACTGGTAACTCCCCAAAAGAATCTGGATTGTGGTGACGGAACAGTGAAAAGAGATCATTTAGTACCTGCACTTACGAAGGGGGTAGGCAGCTATATAATCAGGGAGTAAACCTTCTGAGAATAAAAACAGCTTTAGCATGTTAAGGTAATTACACAGGGAAAGGATAATGTACTGGGAACTCCTCAGAAGAATCTGATTTGTGGTGAGGGGAGAGAGATAAAAGCTCACTTAGGAACGACATGAACATGCTGCGTAGGTAGCTGTTTATCAGTAAATATCTCCACTGAGATTCAGAAAAGCAGTAGCTTAATAAATTAAGTACTTCCTGGTATGGTTACTGTACTGGTATCTCCCCAAAAGAATCTGGATTGTGGTGAGGGAACAGAGAAAAAAGCTCATTTAGGACCTGCACTTACGAAGGGGGAAGGCAGTTGTATATCAGGGAGTAAACCTTCTGAGAATAAAAACAGCTGGAGCTTGTTAAGGTATTTACACGGGGGAAAGGATAATGTACTGGAAACTCCTCAGAAGAATCTGATTTGTGGTGAGGGCAGAGAGATAAAAGCTCATTTAGGAACGACATGAACATGCTGCGTAGGTAGCTGTTTATCAGTGAATATCTAAACTGAGATTAAGAAAAGCAGTAGCTTAATAAATTAAGTACTTCCTGGTATGGTTACTGTACTGGTAACTCCCCAAAAGAATCTGGGTTGTGGTGAGGGAACAGAGAATAAAGCTCATTTAGGACCTGCACTCACGAAGGGGGTAGGCAGCTGTATATCAGGGAGTAAACCTTCTGAGAATAAAAACAGCTGGAGCTTGTTAAGGAAATTACACACTGGAAAGGATAATGTACTGGGAACTCCTCAGAAGAATCTGATTTGTGGTGAGGGGAGAGAGATAAAAGCTCATTTAGGAACGACATGAACAGGCTGCGTAGGTAGCTGTTTATCAGTAAATATCTCCACTGAGATTAAGAAAAGCAGTAGCTTAATAAATTAAGTACTTCCCGGAATGGATACTGTACTGGTAACTCCCGAAAGAATCCGGATTGTGGTGAGGGAACAGAGAAAAATCTCATTTAGGACCTGCACTTATGAACGGGGTAGGCAGCTGTATATCAGGGAGTAAACCTTCTGAGAATAAAAACAGCTGGAGCTTGTTAAGGTAATTACACAGCGGAAAGGATAATGTACTGGGCACTCCTCAAAAGAATCTGATTTGTGGTGATGGGAGAGAGATAAAAGCTCATTTAGGAACGACATGACCATGCTGCTTAGGTTGCTGTTTATCAGTAAATGTCTCCACTGAGATTAAGAAAAGCAGTAGCTTAATAAATTAAGTACTTCCCGGAATGGATACTGTACTGGTAACTCCCGATAGAATCCGGATTGTGGTGAGGGAACAGAGAAAAAAAGCTCATTTAGCACCTGCACTTACGAAGGGGGTAGGCAGCTGTATATCAGGGAGTAAACCTTCTGAGAATAAAAACAGCTGGAGCTTGTTAAGGTAATTACACAGGGGAAATGATAATGTACTGGGAACTCCTCAGAAGAATCTGATTTGTGTGAGGGAAGAGAGATAAAAGCTCATTTAGGAACGACATGACCATGCTGCTTAGGTAGCTGTTTATCAGTAAATATCTCCACTGAGATTAAGAAAAGCAGTTGCTTAATAAATTAAGTACTTCCTGGTATGGTTACTGTACTGGTAACTCCCCAAAAGAATCTGGATTGTGGTGAGGGAACAGAGAAAAAAGCCCATTTAGGACCTGCACTTACGAAGGGGGTAGGCAGCTGTATATCAGGGAGTAAACCTTCTGAGAATAAAAATAGCTGGAGCTTGTTAAGGTAATTACACAGGGGAAAGGATAATGTACTGGGAACTCCTCAGAAGAATCTGATTTGTGGTGAGGGGAGAGAGATAAAAGCTCATTTAGGAACGACATGACCATGCTGCGTAGGTAGCTGTTTATCAGTAAATATCTCCACTGAGATTAAGAAAAGCAGTAGCTTAATAAATTAAGTACTTCCTGGTATGGTTACTGTACTGGTAACTCCCCAAAAGAATCTGGATTGTGGTGACGGAACAGAGAAAAAAGCTCATTTAGGACCTGCACTTACGAAGGGGGTAGGCAGCTGTATATCAGGGAGTATCCCTTCTGAGAATAAAAACAGGTGGACCTTGTTAAGGTAATTACACAGGGGAAAGGATAATGTACTGGGAACTGCTCAGAAGAATCTGATTTGTGGTGAGGGGAGAGAGATAAAAGCTCATTTAGGAACGACATGAACATGCTGCGTATGTAGTTGTTTATCAGTAAATATCTCCACTGAGATTAAGAAAAGCAGTAGCTTAGTAAATGAAGTACTTCCTGGTATGGTTACTTTACTGGTAACTCCCCAAAAGAATGTGGATTGTGGTGAGGGAACAGAGAAAAATGCTATTTAGGACCTGACTTACGAAAGGGGTATGCAGCTGTATATCAGGGAATAAACCTTCTGAGAATAAAAACAGCTGGAGCTTGTTAAGGTAATTACACAGGGGAAAGGTTAATGTACTGGCAACTCCTCAGAAGAATCTGATTTGTGGTGAGGGGAGAGAGATAAAAGCTCATTTAGGAACGACATGAACATGCTGCGTAGGTAGCTGTTTATCAGTAAATATCTCCACTGAGATTAAGAAAAGCAGTAGCTTAATAAATTAAGTACTTCCTGGTATGGTTACTGTACTGGTAACTCCCCAAAATAATCTGGATTGTGGTGAGGGAACAGAGAAAAAAGCTCATTTAGGACCTGCACTTACGAAGGGGGTAGGCAGCTGTATATCAGGGAGTAAACCTTCTGAGAATAAAAAACAGCTGGAGCTTGTTAAGGTAATTACACAGGGGAAAGGATAATGTACTGGGAACTCCTCAGAAGAATCTGATTTGTGGTGAGGGGAGAGAGATAAAAGCTCATTTAGGAACGACATGAACATGCTGCGTAGGTAGCTGTTTATCAGTAAATATCTCCACTGAGATTAAGAAAAGCAGTAGCTTTATAAGTGAAGTACTTCCTGGTATGGTTACTGTACTGGTAACTCCCCAAAATAATCTGGATTGTGGTGAGGGAACAGAGAAAAAAGCTCATTTAGGACCTGCACTTGCGAAGGGGGTAGGCAGCTGTATATCAGGGAGTAAAACTTCTGAGAATAAAAACAGCTGGAGCTTGTTAAGGTAATTACACAGGGGAAAGGATAATGTACTGGGCACTCATCAAAAGAATCTGATTTGTGGTGAGGGGAGAGAGATAAAAGCTCATTTAGGAACGACATGACCATGCTGCTTAGGTTGCTGTTTATCAGTAAATATCTCCACTGAGATTAAGACAAGCAGTAGCTTAATAAATTAAGTACTTCAAGGAATGGATACTGTACTGGTAACTCCCGATGGAATCCGGATTGTGGTGAGGGAACAGAGAAAAAAGCTCATTTAGCACCTGCACTTACGAAGGGGGTAGGCAGCTGTATATCAGGGAGTAAACCTTCTGAGAATAAAAACAGCTGGAGCTTGTTAAGGTAATTACACAGGGGAAATGATAATGTACTGGGAACTCCTCAGAAGATTCTGATTTGTGGTGAGGGAAGAGAGATAAAAGCTCATTTAGGAACGACATGACCATGCTGCTTAGGTAGCTGTTTATCAGTAAATATCTCCACTGAGATTAAGAAAAGCAGTAGCTTAATAAATTAAGTACTTCCTGGTATGGTAACTGTACTGGTAACTCCCCAAAAGAATCTGGATTGTGGTGAGGGAACAGAGAAAAAAGCTCATTTAGGACCTGCACTTACGAAGGGGTTAGGCAGCTGTATATCAGGGAGTAAACCTTCTGAGAATAAAAATAGCGGGAGCTTGTTAAGGTAATTACACAGGGGAAAGGATAATGTACTGGGAATTCCTAAGAAGAATCTGATTTGTGGTGAAGGGAGAGAGATAAAAGCTCATTTAGGAATGACATGAACATGCTGCGTAGGTAAATGTTGATCAGTAAATATCTCCACTGAGATTAAGAAAAGCAGTAGCTTCATAAGTGAAGTACTTCCTGGTATGGTTACTGTACTGGTAACTCCCCAAAAGAATCTGGATTGTGGTGAGGGAACAGAGAAAAAAGCTCATTTAGGGCCTGCACTTACGAAGGGGGTAGGCAGCTGTATATCAGGGAGTAAACCTTCTGAGAAATAAAAACAGCTGGAGCTTGTTAAGGTAATTACACACGGGAAATGATAATGTACTGGGAACTCTTCAGAAGAATCTGATTTGTGGTGACGGGAGAGAGATAAAAGCTCATTTAGGAACGACATGACCATGCTGCTTAGGTAGCTGTTTATCAGTAAATATCTCCACTGAGATTAAGAAAAGCAGTAGCTTTATAAGTGAAGTACTTCCTGGTATGGTTACTGTACTGGTAACTCCCCAAAATAATCTGGATTGTGGTGAGGGAACAGAGAAAAAAGCTCATTTAGGACCTGCACTTGCGAAAGGTGTAGGCAGCTGTATATCAGGGAGTAAACCTTCTGAGAATAAACACAGCTGGAGCTTGTTAAGGTAATTACACAGGGGAAAGGATAATGTACTGGGCACTCCTCAAAAGAATCTGATTTGTGGTGAGGGGAGAGAGATAAAAGCTCATTTAGGAACGACATGGACCATGCTGCTTAGGTTGCTGTTTATCAGTAAATATCTCCACTGAGATTAAGAAAAGCAGTAGCTTAATAAATTAAGTACTTCCCGGAATGGATACTGTACTGGTAACTCCCGATAGAATCCGGATTGTGGTGAGGGAACAGAGAAAAAAGCTCATTTAGCACCTGCACTTACGAAGGGGGTAGGCAGGTGTATATCAGGGAGTAAACCTTCTGAGAATAAAAACAGCTGGAGCTTGTTAAGGTAATTACACAGGGGAAATGATAATGTACTGGAAACTCCTCAGAAGAATCTGATTTGTGGTGAGGGAAGAGAGATAAAAGCTCATTTATGAACGACATGAACATGCTGCTTAGGTAGCTGTTTATCAGTAAATATCTCCACTGAGATTAAGAAAAGCAGTAGCTTAAGAAATTAAGTACTTCCTGGTATGGTTACTATACTGGTAACTCCCCAAAAGAATCTGCATTGTGGTGACGGAACAGAGAAAAAAGCTCATTTTGGACCTGCACTTACGAAGGGGGTAGGCAGCTGTATATCAGGGAGTATCCCTTCTGAGAATAAAAACAGCTGGAGCTTGTTAAGGTAATTACACAGGGGGAAAGGATAATGTACTGGGAACTGCTCAGAAGAATCTGATTTGTGGTGAGGGGAGAGAGATAAAAGCTCATTTAGGAAAGACATGAACATGCTGCGTATGTAGCTGTTTATCAGTAAATATCTCCACTGAGATTAAGAAAAGCAGTAGCTTAGTAAATGAAGTACTTCCTGGTATGGTTACTTTACTGGTAACTCCCCAAAAGAATCTGGATTGTGGTGAGGGAACAGAGAAAAATGCTATTTAGGACCTGACTTACGAAAGGGGTATGCAGCTGTATATCAGGGAATAAACCTTCTGAGAATAAAAACAGCTGGAGCTTGTTAAGGTAATTACACAGGGGAAAGGTTAATGTACTGGCAACTCCTCAGAAGAATCTGATTTGTGGTGAGGGGAGAGAGATAAAAGCTCATTTAGGAACGACATGAACATGCTGCGTAGGTAGCTGTTTATCAGTAAATATCTCCACTGAGATTAAGAAAAGCAGTAGCTTAATAAATTAAGTACTTCCTGGTATGGTTACTGTACTGGTAACTCCCCAAAATAATCTGGATTGTGGTGAGGGAACAGAGAAAAAAGCTCATTTAGGACCTGCACTTACGAAGGGGGTAGGAAGCTGTATATCAGGGAGTAAACCTTCTGAGAATAAAAACAGCTGGAGCTTGTTAAGGTAATTACACAGGGGAAAGGATAATGTACTGGGAACTCCTCAGAAGAATCTGATTTGTGGTGAGGGGAGAGAGATAAAAGCTCATTTAGGAACGACATGAACATGCTGCGTAGGTAGCTGTTTATCAGTAAATATCTCCACTGAGATTAAGAAAAGCAGTAGCTTTATAAGTGAAGTACTTCCTGGTATGGTTACTGTACTGGTAACTCCCCAAAATAATCTGGATTGTGGTGAGGGAACAGAGAAAAAAGCTCATTTAGGACCTGCACTTGCGAAGGGGGTAGGCAGCTGTATATCAGGGAGTAAACCTTCTGAGAATAAAAACAGCTGGAGCTTGTTAAGGTAATTACACAGGGGAAAGGATAATGTACTGGGCACTCCTCAAAAGAATCTGATTTATGGTGAGGGGATAGAGATAAAAGCTCATTTAGGAACGACATGACCATGCTGCTTAGGTTGCTGTTTATCAGTAAATATCTCCACTGAGATTAAGAAAAGCAGTAGCTTAATAAATTAAGTACTTCCCGGAATGGATACTGTACTGGTAAACTCCCGATAGAATCCGGATTGTGGTGAGGGAACAGAGAAAAAAGCTCATTTAGCACCTGCACTTACGAAGGGGGTAGGCAGCTGTATATCAGGGAGTAAACCTTCTGAGAATAAAAACAGCTGGAGCTTGTTAAGGTAATTACACAGGGGAAATGATAATGTACTGGGAACTCCTCAGAAGAATCTGATTTGTGGTGAGGGAAGAGAGATAAAAGCTCATTTAGGAACGACATGACCATGCTGCTTAGGTAGCTGTTTATCAGTAAATATCTACACTGAGATTAAGAAAAGCAGTAGCTTAATAAATTAAGTACTTCCTGGTATGGTTACTGTACTGGTAACTCCCCAAAAGAATCTGGATTGTGGTGAGGGAACAGAGAAAAAAGCTCATTTAGGACCTGCAACTTACGAAGGGGGTAGGCATCTGTATATCAGGGAGTAAACCTTCTGAGAATAAAAATAGCTGGAGCTTGTTAAGGTAATTACACAGGGGAAAGGATAATGTACTGGGAACTCCTCAGAAGAATCTGATTTGTGGTGAAGGGAGAGAGATAAAAGCTCATTTAGGAACGACATGAACATGCTGCGTAGGTAAATGTTGATCAGTAAATATCTCCACTGAGATTAAGAAAAGCAGTAGCTTCATAAGTGAAGTACTTCCTGGTATGGTTACTGTACTGGTAACTCCCCAAAAGAATCTGGATTGTGGTGAGGGAACAGAGAAAAAAGCTCATTTAGGGCCTGCACTTACGAAGGGGGTAGGCAGCTGTATATCAGGGAGTAAACCTTCTGAGAATAAAAACAGCTGGAGCTTGTTAAGGTAATTACACACGGGAAATGATAATGTACTGGGAACTCTTCCGAAGAATCTGATTTGTGGTGACGGGAGAGAGATAAAAGCTCATTTAGGAACGACATGACCATGCTGCTTAGGTAGCTGTTTATCAGTAAATATCTCCACTGAGATTAAGAAAAGCAGGAGCTTTATAAGTGAAGTACCTTCCTGGTATGGTTACTGTACTGGTAACTCCCGAAAATAATCTGGATTGTGGTGAGGGAACAGAGAAAATAGCTCATTTAGGACCTGCACTTGCGAAGGGTGTAGGCAGCTGTATATCAGGGAGTAAACCTTCTGAGAATAAAAACAGCTGGAGCTTGTTAAGGTAATTACACAGGGGAAAGGATAATGTACTGGGCACTCCTCAAAAGAATCTGATTTGTGGTGAGGGGAGAGAGATAAAAGCTCATTTAGGAACGACATGACCATGCTGCTTAGGTTGCTGTTTATCAGTAAATATCTCCACTGAGATTAAGAAAAGCAGTAGCTTAATAAATTAAGTACTTCCCGGAATGGATACTGTACTGGTAACTCCCGATAGAATCCGGATTGTGGTGAGGGAACAGAGAAAAAAGCTCATTTAGCACCTGCACTTACGAAGGGGGTAGGCAGCTGTATATCAGGGAGTAAACCTTCTGAGAATAAAAATAGCTGGAGCTTGTTAAGGTAATTACACAGGGGAAATGATAATGTACTGGGAACTCCTCAGAAGAATCTGATTTGTGGTGAGGGAAGAGAGATAAAAGCTCATTTAGGAACGACATGACCATGCTGCTTAGGTAGCTGATTATCAGTAAATATCTCCACTGAGATTAAGAAAAGCATTAGCTTAATAAATTAAGTACTTCCTGGTATGGTTACTGTACTGGTAACTAGCCAAAAGAATCTGGATTGTGGGGAGGGAACAGAGAAAAAAGCTCATTTAGGGCCTGCACTTACGAAGGGGGTAGGCAGCTGTATATCAGGGAGTAAACCTTCTGAGAATAAAAACAGCTGGAGCTTGTTAAGGTAATTACACACGGGAAATGATAATGTACTGGGAACTCTTCAAAAGAATCTGATTTGTGGTGACGGGAGAGAGATAAAAGCTCATTTAGGTAACGACATGACCATGCTGCTTAGGTAGCTGTTTATCAGTAAATATCTCCACTGAGATTAAGAAAAGCAGTAGCTTAATAAATTAAGTACTTCCTGGTATGGTTACTGTACTGGTAACTCCCCAAAAGAATCTGGATTGTGGTGAGGGAACAGAGAAAAAAGCTCATTTAGGACCTGCACTTACGAAGGGGGTAGGCAGCTGTATATCAGGGAGTAAACCTTCTGAGAATAAAAACAGCTGGAGCTTGTTAAGGTAATTACACAGGGGAAAGGATAATGTACTGGAAAATCCTCAGAAGAATCTGATTTGTGGAGAGGGGAGAGAGATAAAAGCTCATTTAGGAACGACATGAACATGCTGTGTAGGTAGCTGTTTATCAGCAAATATCTCACTGAGATTAAGAAAAGCAGTAGCTTAATAAATTAAGTACTTCCTGGTATGGTTACTGTACTGGTAACTCCCCAAAAGAATCTGGGTTGTGGTGAGGGAACAGAGAATAAAGCTCATTTAGGACCTGCACTTACGAAGGGGGTAGGCAGCTGTATATCAGGGAGTAAACCTTCTGAGAATAAAAACAGCTGGAGCTTGTTAAGGTAATTACACAGGTGAAAGGATAATGTACCGGGAACTCCTCAGAAGAATCTGATTTGTGGTGAGGGGAGAGAGATAAAAGCTCATTTAGGAACGACATGAACATGCTGCGTAGGTAGCTGTTTATCAGTAAATATCTCCACTGAGATTAAGAAAAGCAGTAGCTTAATAAATTAACTACTTCCTGGTATGGTTACTGTACTGGTAACTCCCCAAAAGAATCTGGATTGTGGTGAGGGAACAGAGAAAAAAAAGCTCATTTATGACCTGCACTTACGAAGGGGGTAGGCAGCTGTATATCAGGGAGTAAACCTTCTGAGAATAAAAACAGCTGGAGCTTGTTAAGGTAATTACACAGGGGAAAGGATAATGTACTGGGAACTCCTCAGAAGAATCTGATTTGTGGTGAGGGGAGAGAGATAAAAGCTCATTTATGAACGACATGAACATGCTGCGTACGTAGCTGTTTATCAGTAAATATCTCCACTGAGATTTAGAAAAGCAGTAGCTTAATAAATCAAGTACTTCCTGGTATGGTTACTGTACTGATAACTCCCCAAAAGAATCTGGATTGTGGTGAGGGAACAGAGAAAAAAGCTCATTTAGGACCTGCACTTACGAAGGGGGTAAGCAGCTGTATATCAGGGAGTATCCCTTCTGAGAATAAAAACAGCTGTAGCGTGTTAAGGTAATTACACAGGGGAAAGGATAATGTACTGGGAACTGCTCAGAAGAATCTGATTTGTGGTGAGGGGAGAGAGATAAAAGCTCATTTAGGAACGACATGAACATGCTGTGTATGTAACTGTTTATCAGTAAATATCTCCACTGAGATTAAGAAAAGCAGTAGCTTAGTAAATGAAGTACTTCCTGGTATGGTTACTTTACTGGTAACTCCCCAAAAGAATGTGGATTGTGGTGAGGGAACAGAGAAAAATGCTCATTTAGGACCTGACTTACGAAAGGGGTATGCAGCTGTATATCAGGGAATAAACCTTCTGAGAATAAAAACAGCTGGAGCTTGTTAAGGTAATTACACAGGGGAAAGGTTAATGTACTGGCAACTCCTCAGAAGAATCTGATTTGTGGTGACGGGAGAGAGATAAAAGATCATTTAGGAACGACATGAACATGCTGCGTAGGTAGCTGTTTATCAGTAAATATCTCCACTGATATTAAGAAAAGCAGTAGCTTAATAAATTAAGTACTTCCTGGTATGGTTACTGTACTGGTAACTCCCCAAAATAATCTGGATTGTGGTGAGGGAACAGAGAAAAAAGCACATTTAGGACCTGCACCTACGAAGGGGGTAGGCAGCTGTATATCAGGGATTAAACCTTCTGAGAATAAAAACAGCTGGAGCTTGTTAATGTAATTACACACGGGATAGGATAATGTACTGGGAACTCCTCAGAAGAATCTGATTTGTGGTGAGGGGAGAGAGATAAAAGCTCATTTAGGAAACGACATGAACATGCTGCGTAGGTAGCTGTTTATCAGTAAATATCTCCACTGATATTAAGAAATGCAGTAGCTTAATAAATTAAGTACTTCCTGGTATGGTTACTGTACTGGTAACTCCCCAAAATAATCTGGATTGTGGTGAGGGAACAGAGAAAAAAGCTCATTTAGGACCTGCACTTACGAAGGGGGTAGGAAGCTGTATATCAGGGAGTAAACCTTCTGAGAATAAAAACAGCTGGAGCTTGTTAAGGTAATTACACAGGGGAAAGGATAATGTACTGGGCACTCCTCAAAAGAATCTGATTTGTGGTGAGGGGAGAGAGATAAAAGCTCATTTAGGAACGACATGACCATGCTGCTTAGGTTGCTGTTTATCAGTAAATATCTCCACTGAGATTAAGAAAAGCAGTAGCTTAATAAATTAAGTACTTCCCGGAATGGATACTGTACTGGTAACTCCCGATAGAATCCGGATTGTGGTGAGGGAACAGAGAAAAAAAGCTCATTTAGCACCTGCACTTACGAAGGGGTAGGCAGCTGTATATCAGGGAGTAAACCTTCTGAGAATAAAAACAGCTGGAGCTTGTTAAGGTAATTACACAGGGGAAATGATAATGTACTGGGAACTCCTCAGAAGAATCTGATTTGTGGTGAGGGAAGAGAGATAAAAGCTCATTTAGGAACGACATGACCATGCTGCTTAGGTAGCTGTTTATCAGTAAATATCTCCACTGAGATTAAGAAAAGCAGTAGCTTAATAAATTAAGTACTTCCTGGTATGGTTACTGTACTGGTAACTCCCCAAAAGAATCTGGATTGTGGTGAGGGAATAGAGAAAAAAGCTCATTTAGGACCTGCACTTAGGAAGGGGGTAGGCAGCTGTATATCAGGGAGTAAACCTTCTGAGAATAAAAATAGCTGGAGCTTGTTAAGGTAATTACACAGGGGAAAGGATAATGTACTGGGAACTCCTCAGAAGAATCTGATTTGTGGTGAAGGGAGAGAGATAAAAGCTCATTTAGGAACGACATGAACATGCTGCGTAGGTAAATGTTGATCAGTAAATATCTCCACTGAGATTAAGAAAAGCAGTAGCTTCATAAGTGAAGTACTTCCTGGTATGGTTAATGTACTGGTAACTCCCCAAAAGAATCTGGATTGTGGTGAGGGAACAGAGAAAAAAGCTCATTTAGGGCCTGCACTTACGAAGGGGGTAGGCAGCTGTATATCAGGGAGTAAACCTTCTGAGAATAAAAACAGCTGGAGCTTGTTAAGGTAATTACACAGGGGAAATGATAATGTACTGGGAACTCTTCAGAAGAATCTGATTTGTGGTGACGGGAGAGAGATAAAAGCTCATTTAGGAACGACATGACCATGCTGCTTAGGTAGCTGTTTATCAGTAAATATCTCCACTGAGATTAAGAAAAGCAGTAGCTTTATAAGTGAAGTACTTCCTGGTATGGTTACTGTACTGGTAACTCCCGAAAATAATCTGGATTGTGGTGAGGGAACAGAGAAAAAAGCTTATTTAGGACCTGCACTTGCGAAGGGTGTAGGCAGCTGTATATCAGGGAGTAAACCTTCTGAGAATAAAAACAGCTGGAGCTTGTTAAGGTAATTACACAGGGGAAAGGATAATGTACTGGGCACTCCTCAAAAGAATCTGATTTGTGGTGAGGGGAGAGAGATAAAAGCTCATTTAGGAACGACATGACCATGCTGCTTAGGTTGCTGTTTATCAGTAAATATCTCCACTGAGATTAAGAAAAGCAGTAGCTTAATAAATTAAGTACTTCCCGGAATGGATACTGTACTGGTAACTCCCGATAGAATCCGGATTGTGGTGAGGGAACAGAGAAAAAAGCTCATTTAGCACCTGCACTTACGAAGGGGGTAGGCCGCTGTATATCAGGGAGTAAACCTTCTGAGAATAAAAATAGCTGGGCTTGTTAAGGTAATTACACAGGGGAAATGATAATGTACTGGGAACTCCTCAGAAGAATCTGATTTGTGGTGAGGGAAGAGAGATTAAAGCTCATTTAGGAACGACATGACCATGCTGCTTAGGTAGCTGTTTATCAGTAAATATCTCCACTGAGATTAAGAAAAGCATTAGCTTAATAAATTAAGTACTTCCTGGTATGGTTACTGTACTGGTAACTCCCCAAAAGAATCTGGATTGTGGGGAGGGAACAGAGAAAAAAGCTCATTTAGGACCTGCACTTACGAAGGGGTAGGCAGCTGTATATCAGGGAGCAAACCTTCTGAGAATAAAAATAGCTGGAGCTTGTTAAGGTAATTACACAGGGGAAAGGATAATGTACTGGGAACTCCTCAGAAGAATCTGATTTGTGGTGAAGGGAGAGAGATAAAAGCTCATTTTGGAACGACATGAACATGCTGCGTAGGTAAATGTTGATCAGTAAATATCTCCACTAAGATTAAGAAAAGCAGTAGCTTCATAAGTGAAGTACTTCCTGGTATGGTACTGTACTGGTAACTCCCCAAAAGAATCTGGATTGTGGTGAGGGAACAGAGAAAAAAGCTCATTTAGGACCTGCACTTACGAAGGGGGTAGGCAGCTGTATATCAGGGAGTAAACCTTCTGAGAATAAAAACAGCTGGAGCTTGTTAAGGTAATTACACAGGGGAAAGGATAATGTACTGGGGAACTCCTCAGAAGAATCTGATTTGTGTGAGGGGAGAGAGATAAAAGCTCATTTATGAACGACATGAACATGCTGCGTACGTAGCTGTTTATCAGTAAATATCTCCACTGAGATTAAGAAAAGCAGTAGCTTAATAAATTAAGTACTTCCTGGTATGGTTACTGTACTGATAACTCCCCAAAAGAATCTGGATTGTGGTGAGGGAACAGAGAAAAAAGCTCATTTAGGACCTGCACTTACGAAGGGGGTAAGCAGCTGTATATCAGGGAGTATCCCTTCTGAGAATAAAAACAGCTGTAGCTTGTTAAGGTAATTACACAGGGGAAAGGATAATGTACTGGGAACTGCTCAGAAGAATCTGATTTGTGGTGAGTGGAGAGAGATAAAAGCTCATTTAGGAACGACATGAACATGCTGCGTATGTAACTGTTTATCAGTAAATATCTCCACTGAGATTAAGAAAAGCAGTAGCTTAGTAAATGAAGTACTTCCTGGTATGGTTACTTTACTGGTAACTCCCCAAAAGAATCTGGATTGTGGTGAGGGAACAGAGAAAAATGCTCATTTAGGACCTGACTTACGAAAGGGGTATGCAGCTGTATATCAGGGAATAAACCTTCTGAGAATAAAAACAGCTGGAGCTTGTTAAGGTAATTACACAGGGGAAAGGTTAATGTACTGGCAACTCCTCAGAAGAATCTGATTTGTGGTGACGGGAGAGAGATAAAAGATCATTTAAGAACGACATGAACATGCTGCGTAGGTAGCTGTTTATCAGTAAATATCTCCACTGATATTAAGAAAAGCAGTAGCTTAATAAATTAAGTACTTCCTGGTATGGTTACTGTACTGGTAACTCCCCAAAATAATCTGGATTGTGGTGAGGGAACAGAGAAAAAAGCACATTTAGGACCTGCACCTACGAAGGGGGTAGGCAGCTGTATATCAGGGATTAAACCTTCTGAGAATAAAAACAGCTGGAGCTTGTTAATGTAATTACACACGGGATAGGATAATGTACTGGGAACTCCTCAGAAGAATCTGATTTGTGGTGAGGGGAGAGAGATAAAAGCTCATTTAGGAACGACATGAACATGCTGCGTAGGTAGCTGTTTATCAGTAAATATCTCCACTGATATTAAGAAATGCAGTAGCTTAATAAATTAAGTACTTCCTGGTATGGTTACTGTACTGGTAACTCCCCAAAAGAATCTGGTTTGTGGTGAGGGAACAGAGAAAAAAGCTCATTTAGGACCTGCACGTACGAAGGGGGTAGGCAGCTGTATATCAGGGAGTAAACCTTCTGAGAATAAGAACAGGTGGAGCTTGTTAAGGTAATTACACAGGGGAAAGGATAATGTACTGGGAACTCCTCAGAAGAATCTGATTTGTGGTGAGGGGAGAGAGATAAAAGCTCATTTAGGAACGACATGAACATGCAGCGTAGGTAGCTGTTTATCAGTAAATATCACCAATGAGATTAAGAAAAGCAGTAGCTTAATAAATTAAGTACTTCCTAGTACGGTTACTGCACTGGTAACTCCCCAAAAGAATCTGGATAGTGGTGAGGGAACAGAGAAAAAAGCTCATTTAGGACCTGCACTTACGAAGGGGGTAGGCAGTTGTATAACTGGGAGTAAACCTTCTGAGAATAAAAACAGCTGGAGCTTGTTAAGGTAATTACACAGGGGAAAGGATAATGTACTGGGAACTCCTCAGAAGAATCTCATTTGGGGTGAGGGGAGAGAGATAAAACCTCATTTAGGAACGACATGAACATGCTGCGTAGGTAGCTGTTTATCAGTAAATATCTCCACTGAGATTAAGAAAAGCAGTAGCTTAATAAATTAAGTACTTCCTGGTATGGTTACTGTACTGGTAACTCCCCAAAAGAATCTGGATTGTGGTGAGGGAACAGAGAAAAAAGCTCATTTAGGACCTGCACTTACGAAGGGGGAAGGCAGTTGTATATCAGGGAGTAAACCTTCTGAGAATAAAAACAGCTGGAGCTTGTTAAGGTAATTACACGGGGGAAAGGATAATGTACTGGAAACTCCTCAGAAAATCTGATTTGTGGTGAGGGCAGAGAGATAAAAGCTCATTTAAGAACGACATGAACATGCTGCGTAGGTAGCTGTTTATCAGTAAATATCTCCACTGAGATTAAGAAAAGCAGCAGCTTAATAAATTAAGTACTTCCTGGTATGGTTACTGTACTGCTAACTCCCCAAAAAAATCTGGATTGTGGTGAGGGAAAAGAGAAAAAAGCTCATTTAGGACCTGCACTTACGAAGGGGGTAGGCAGCTGTATATCAGGGAGTAAACCTTCTGAGAATAAAAACAGCTGGAGCTTGTTAAGGTAATTACACAGGGGAAAGGATAATGTACTGGGAACTCCTCAGAAGAATCTGATTTGTGGTGAGGGGAGAGAGATAAAAGCTCATTTAGGAACGACATGAACATGCTGCGTAGGTAGCTGTTTATCAGTGAATATCTAAACTGAGATTAAGAAAAGCAGTAGCTTAATAAATTAAGTACTTCCTGGTATGGTTACTGTACTGGTAACTCCCCAAAAGAATCTGGGTTTTGGTGAGGGAACAGAGAATAAAGCTCATTTAGGACCTGCACTCACGAAGGGGGTAGGCAGCTGTATATCAGGGAGTAAACCTTCTGAGAATAAAAACAGCTGGAGCTTGTTAAGGTAATTACACAGGTGAAAGGATAATGTACCGGGAACTCCTCAGAAGAATCTGATTTGTGGTGAGGGGAGAGAGATAAAAGCTCATTTAGGAACGACATGAACATGCTGCGTAGGTAGCTGTTTATCGGTAAATATCTCCACTGAGATTAAGAAAAGCAGTAGCTTAATAAATTAAGTACTTCCTGGTATGGTTACTGTACTGGTAACTCCCCAAAAGAATCTGGATTTTGGTGAGGGAACAGAGAAAAGGGCTCATTTAGTACCTGCACTTACGAAGGGGGTAGGCAGCTGTATATCAGGGAGTAAACCTTCTGAGAATAAAAACAGCTGGAGCTTGTTAAGGTAATTACACAGGGGAAAGGATAATGTACTGGGAACTCCTCAGAAGAATCTGATTTGTGGTGAGGGGAGAGAGATAAAAGCTCATTTAGGAACGACATGGACTTGCTGCGTAGGTAGCTGTTTATCAGTAAATATCTCCACTGAGATTAAGAAAAGCAGTAGCTTAATAAATTAAGTACTTCCCGGAATGGATACTGTACTGGTAACTCCCGAAAGAATCCGGATTGTGGTGAGGGAACAGAGAAAAATCTCATTTAGGACCTGCACTTACGAACGGGGTAGGCAGCTGTATATCAGAGAGTAAACCTTCTAAGAATAAAAACAGCTGGAGCTTGTTAAGGTAATTACACAGGGGAAAGGATAATGTACTGGGAACTCCTCAGAAGAATCTGATTTGTGGTGAGGGGAGAGAGATAAAAGCTCATTTAGGAACGACATGAACATGCTGCGTAGGTAGCTGCTTATCAGTAAATATCACCACTGAGATTAAGAAAAGCAGTAGCTTAATAAATTAAGTACTTCCTGGTATGGTTACTGTACTGGTAACTCCCCAAAAGAATCTGGATTGTGGTGAGGGAACAGAGAAAAAAGCTCATTTAGGACCTGCACTTACGAAGGGGGTAGGCAGCTGTATATCAGGGAGTAAACCTTCTGAGAATAAAAACAGCTGGAGCTTGTTAGGAAATTACACAGGGGAAAGGATAATGTACTGGGAACTCCTCAGAAGAATCTGATTTGTGGTGTGGGAAGAGAGATAAAAGCTCATTTAGGAACGACATGAACATGCTGCGTAGTTAGCTGTTTATCAGTAAATATCTCCACTGAGATTAAGAAAAGCAGTAGCTTAATAAATTAAGTACTTCCCGGAATGGATACTGTACTGGTAACTCCCGAAAGAATCCGGATTGTGGTGAGGGAACAGAGAAAAATCTCATTTAGGACCTGCACTTACGATCGGGGTAGGCAGCTGTATATCAGGGAGTAAACCTTCTGAGAATAAAAACAGCTGGAGCTTGTTAAGGTAATTACACAGTGGAAAGGATAATGTACTGGGAACTCCTCAGAAGAATCTGATTTGTGGTGAGGGGAGAAAGATAAAAGGTCATTTAAGAACCACATGAACATGCTGCGTAGGTAGCTGTTTATCAGTAAATATCTCCACTGAGATTAAGAAAAGCAGTAGCTTAATAAATTAAGTACTTCCTGGTATGGTTACTGTACTGGTAACTCCCCAAAAGAATCTGGATTGTGGTGAGGGAACAGAGAAAAGAGCTCATTTAGTACCTGCACTTACGAAGGGGGTAGGCAGCTATATATCAGGGAGTAAATCTTCTGAGAATAAAAACAGCTGGAGCTTGTTAAGGTAATTACACAGGGGAAAGGATAATGTACTGGGACATCCTCAGAAGAATCTGATTTGTGGTGAGGGGAGAGAGATAAAAGCTCATTTAGGAACGACATGAACATGCTGCGTAGGTAGCTGTTTATCAGTAAATATCACCACTGAGATTAAGAAAAGAAGTAGCTTAATAAATTAAGTACTTCCTGGTATGGTAACTGTACTGATAACTCCCCAAAAGAATCTGGATTGTGGTGAGGGAACAGATAAAAAAGCTCATTTAGGACCTGCACTTACGAAGGGGGTAGGCAGCTGTATATCAGGGAGTAAACCTTCTGAGAATAAATACAGCTGGAGCTTGTTAAGGAAATTACACAGGGGAAAGGATAATGTACTGGGAACTCCTCAGAAGAATCTGATTTGTGGTGAGGGGAGAGAGATAAAAGCTCATTTAGGAACGACATGAACATGCTGCGTAGGTAGCTGTTTATCAGTAAATATCTCCACTGAGATTAAGAAAAGCAGTAGCTTAATAAATTAAGTACTTCCAGGAATGGATACTGTACTGGTAACTCCCGAAAGAATCCGGATTGTGGTGAGGGAACAGAGAAAAAAGCTCATTTAGGACCTGCACTCACGAAGGGGGTAGGCAGCTGTATATCAGGGAGTAAACCTTCTGAGAATAAAAACAGCTGGAGCTTGTTAAGGTAAGTACACAGGGGAAAGGATAATGTACTGGGAACTCCTCAGAAGAATCTGATTTGTGGTGAGGGGAGAGAGATAAAAGCTCATTTAGGAACGACATGAACATGCTGCGTAGGTAGCTGTTTATCAGTAAATATCTCCAATGAGATTAAGAAAAGCAGTAGCTTAATAAATTAAATACTTCCTGGTATGGTTACTGTTCTGGTAACTCCCCAAAATAATCTGGATTGTGGTGAGGGAACAGAGAAAAAAGCACATTTAGGACCTGCACTTACGAAGGGGGTAGGCAGCTGTATATCAGGGATTAAACCTTCTGAGAATAAAAACAGCTGGAGCTTGTTAATGTAATTACACACGGGATAGGATAATGTACTGGGAACTCCTCAGAAGAATCTGATTTGTGGTGAGGGGAGAGAGATAAAAGCTCATTTAGGAACGACATGAACATGCTGCGTAGGTATCTGTTTATCAGTAAATATCTCCACTGAGATTAAGAAATGCAGTAGCTTAATAAATTAAGTACTTCCTGGTATGGTTACTGTACTAGTAACTCCCCAATAGAATCTGGTTTGTGGTGAGGGAACAGAGAAAAAAGCTCATTTAGGACCTGCACTTACGAAGTGGGTAGGCAGCTGTATATCAGGGAGTAAACCTTCTGAGAATAAAAACAGGTGGAGCTTGTTAAGGTAATTACACAGGGGAAAGGATAATGTACTGGGAACTCCTCAGAAGAATCTGATTTGTGGTGAGGGCAGAGAGATAAAAGCTCATTTAGGAACGACATGAACATGCAGCGTAGGTAGCTGTTTTTCAGTAAATATCACCAATGAGATTAAGAAAGCAGTAGCTTAATAAAATAAGTACTTCCTAGTACGGTTACTGCACTGGTAACTCCCCAAAAGAATCTGGATTGTGGTGAGGGAACAGAGAAAAAAGCTCATTTAGGACCTGCACTTACGAAGGGGGTAGGCAGCTGTATATCAGGGAGTAAACCTTCTGAGAATGAAAACAGCTGGAGCTTGTTAAGGTAATTACACAGGGGAAAGGATAATGTACTGGGAACTCCTCCGAGGAATCTGATTTGTGATGAGGTGAGTGAGATAAAAGCTCATTTAGGAACGACATGAACATGCTGCGTAGGTAGCTGTTTATCAGTAAATATCTCCACTGAGATTAAGAAAAGCAGTAGCTTAATAAATTAAGTACTTCCTGGTATGGTTACTGTACTGGTACCTCCCCAAAAGAATCTGGATTGTGGTGAGGGAACAGAGAAAAAAAGCTCATTTAGAGACTGCACTTACGAAGGGGGTAGGCAGCTGTATATCAGGGAGTATCGCTTCTGAGAATAAAAACAGCTGGAGCTTGTTAAAGTAATTACACAGGGGAAAGGATAATGTACTGGGAACTCCTCAGAAGAATCTGATTTGTGGTGAGGGGAGAGAGATAAAAGTCATTTTTGAACGACATGAACTTGCTGCGTAGGAAGCTGTTTATCAGTAAATATCTCCACTGAGATTAAGAAAAGCAGTAGCTTAATAAATTAAGTACTTCCTGGTATGGTTTCTCTTCTGGTAACTCCCCAAAAGAATCTGGATTGTGGTGAGGGAACAGAGAAAAAAGTTCATTTAAGACCTGCTCTTACGAAGGGGGTAGGCAGCTGTGTATCAGGGAGTAAACCTTCTGAGAATAAAAACAGCTGGAGCTTGTTAAGGTAATTACACAGGGGAAAGGATAATGTACTGGGAACTCCTCAGAAGAAATTGATTTGTGGTGAGGGGAGAGAGATAAAAGCTCATTTAGGAACGACATGAACATGCTGCGTACGTAGCTGTTTATCAGTAAATATCTCCACTGAGATTAAGAAAAGCAGTAGCTTAATAAATTAAGTACTTCCTGGTATGGTTACTGTACTGGTAACTCCCCAAAAGAATCTGGATTGTGGTGAGGGAACAGAGAAAATAGCTCATTTGGAACCAGCACTTAAGAAGGGGGTAGGCAGCTGTATATCAGGGAGTAAACCTTCTGAGAATAAAAACAGCTGGAGCTTGTTTAGGTAATTACACAGGGGAAAGGATAATGTACTGGGAACACCTCAGAAGAATCTGATTTGTGGTGAAGGGAGAGAGATAAAAGCTCATTTAGGAACGACATGAACATGCTGCTTAGGTAGCTGTTTATCAGTAAATATCTACACTGAGATTAAGAAAAGCAGTAGCTTAATAAATTAAGTACTTCCTGGTATGGTTACTGTACTGGTAACTCCCCAAAAGAATCTGGATTGTGGTGAGGGAACAGAGAAAAAAGCTCATTTAGGACCTGCACTTACGAAGGGGGTAGGCAGCTGTATATCACGGAGTAAACCTTCTGAGAATAAAAACAGCTGGAGCTTGTTAAGGTAATTACACAAGGAAAAGGATAATGTACTGGGAACTCCTCAGAAGAATCTGATTTGTGGTGAGGGGAGAGAGATAAAAGCTCATTTAGGAACGACATGAACATGCTGCGTAGGTAGCTGTTTATCAGTAAATATCTCCACTGAGATTAAGAAAAGCAGTAGCTTAATAAATTAAGTACTTCCTGGTAAGGTTACTGTACTGGTAACTCCCCAAAGAATCTGGATTGTGGTGAGGGAACAGAGAAAAAAGCTCATTTAAGACCTGCACTTACGAAGGGGGTAGGCAGCTGTATATCAGGGAGTAAACCTTCTGAGAATAAAAACAGCTGGAGCTTGTTAAGGTAATTACACAGGAGAAAGGATAATGTACTGGGAACTCCTCAGAAGAATCTGATTTGTGGTGAGGGGAGAGAGATAAAAGCTCATTTAGGAACGACATGAACATGCTGCGTAGGTAGCTGTTTATCAGTAAATATGTCCACTGAGATTAAGAAATGCAGGGCTGGGGATATAGCCTAGTGGCAAGCGTGCCTGCCTCGGATACCCGAGGCCCTAGGTTCGATTCCCCAGCACCACATATACAGAAAACGGCCAGAAGCGGCGCTGTGGCTCAAGTGGCGAAGTGCTAGCCTTGAGCGGGAAGAAGCCAGGGACAGTGCTCAGGCCCTGAGTCCAAGGCCCAGGACTGGCCAAAAAACAAACAAACAAACAAACAAACAAAAAAAGAAATGCAGTAGCTTAATAAATTAAGTAATTCCTGGTATGGTTACTGTACTGGTAACTCCCCAAAAGAATCTGGATTGTGGTGAGGGAACAGAGAAAAAAGCTCATTTAGGACCTGCACTTACGAAGGGGGTAGGAAGCTGTATATCAGGGAGTAAACCTTCTGAGAATAAAAACAGCTGGAGCTTGTTAAGGTAATTACACGGGGGAAAGGATAATGTACTGGGAACTCCTCAGAAGAATCTGATTTGTAGTGTGGGCAGAGAGATAAAAGCTCATTTAACAACGACATGAACATGCTGCGTAGGTAGCTGTTTATCAGTAAATATCTCCACTGAGATTAAGAAAAGCAGTAGCTTAATAAATTAAGTACTTCCTGGTATGGTTACTGTACTGGTAACTCCCCAAAAGAATCTGGGTTTTGGTGAGGGAACAGAGAATAAAGCTCATTTAGGACCTGCACTCACGAAGGGGGTAGGCAGCTGTATATCAGGGAGTAAACCTTCTGAGAATAAAAACAGCTGGAGCTTGTTAAGGTAATTACACAGGTGAAAGGATAATGTACCGGGAACTCCTCAGAAGAATCTGATTTTTGGTGAGGGGAGAGAGATAAAAGCTCATTTAGGAACGACATGAACATGCTGCGTAGGTAGCTGTTTATCAGTAAATATCTCCACTGAGATTAAGAAATGCAGTAGCTTAATAAATTAAGTAATTCCTGGTATGGATACTGTACTGGTAACTCCCGAAAGAATCCGGATTGTGGTGAGGGAACAGAGAAAAATCTCATTAGGACCTGCACTTACGAACGGGGTAGGCAGCTGTATATCAGAGAGTAAACCTTCTAAGAATAAAAACAGCTGGAGCTTGTTAAGGTAATTACACAGGGGAAAGGATAATGTACTGGGAACTCCTCAGAAGAATCTGATTTGTGGTGAGGGGAGAGAGATAAAAGCTCATTTAGGAACGACATGAACATGCTGCGTAGGTAGCTGCTTATCAGTAAATATCACCACTGAGATTAAGAAAAGCAGTAGCTTAATAAATTAAGTACTTCCTGGTATGGTTACTGTACTGGTAACTCCCCAAAAGAATCTGGATTGTGGTGAGGGAACAGAGAAAAAAGCTCATTTAGGACCTGCACTTACGAAGGGGGTAGGCAGCTATATATCAGGGAGTAAATCTTCTGAGAATAAAAACAGCTGGAGCTTGTTAAGGTAATTACACAGGGGAAAGGATAATGTACAGGGACCTCCTCAGAAGAATCTGATTTGTGGTGAGGGGAGAGAGATAAAAGCTCATTTAGGAACGACATGAACATGCTGCGTAGGTAGCTGTTTATCAGTAAATATCACCACTGAGATTAAGAAAACCAGTAGCTTAATAAATTAAGTACTTCCTGGTATGGTAACTGTACTGATAACTCCCCAAAAGAATCTTTATTGTGGTGAGGGAACAGAGAAAAAAGCTCATTTAGGACCTGCACTTACGAAGGGGTAGGCAGCTGTATATCAGGGAGTAAACCTTCTGAGAATAAATACAGCTGGAGCTTGTTAAGGAAATTACACAGGGGAAAGGATAATGTACTGGGAACTCCTCAGAAGAATCTGATTTGTGGTGAGGGGAGAGAGATAAAAGCTCATTTAGGAACGACATGAACATGCTGCGTAGGTAGCTGTTTATCAGTAAATATCTCCACTGAGATTAAGAAAAGCAGTAGCTTAATAAATTAAGTACTTCCAGGAATGGATACTGTACTGGTAACTCCCGAAAGAATCCGGATTGTGGTGAGGGAACAGAGAAAAAAGCTCATTTAGGACCTGCACTCACGAAGGGGGTAGGCAGCTGTATATCAGGGATTAAACCTTCTGAGAATAAAAACAGCTGGAGCTTGTTAATGTAATTACACACGGGATAGGATAATGTACTGGGAACTCCTCAGAAGAATCTGATTTGTGGTGAGGGGAGAGAGATAAAAGCTCATTTAGGAACGACATGAACATGCTGCGTAGGTAGCTGTTTATCAGTAAATATCTCCACTGAGATTAAGAAATGCAGTAGCTTAATAAATTAAGTACTTCCTGGTATGGTTACTGTACTAGTAACTCCCCAATAGAATCTGGTTTGTGGTGAGGGAACAGAGAAAAAAGCTCATTTAGGACCTGCACTTACGAAGTGGGTAGGCAGCTGTATATCAGGGAGTAAACCTTCTGAGAATAAAAACAGGTGGAGCTTGTTAAGGTAATTACACAGGGGAAAGGATAATGTACTGGGAACTCCTCAGAAGAATCTGATTTTTGGTGAGGGGAGAGAGATAAAAGCTCATTTAGGAACGACATGAACATGCAGCGTAGGTAGCTGTTTATCAGTAAAATATCACCAATGAGATTAAGAAAAGCAGTAGCTTAATAAATTAAGTACTTCCTAGTACGGTTACTGCACTGGTAACTCCCCAAAAGAATCTGGATTGTGGTGAGGGAACAGAGAAAAAAGCTCATTTAGGACCTGCACTTACGAAGGGGGTAGGCAACTGTATATCAGGGAGTAAACCTTCTGAGAATGAAAACAGCTGGAGCTTGTTAAGGTAATTACACAGGGGAAAGGATAATGTACTGGGAACTCCTCAGAAGAATCTGATTTGTGGTGAGGGGAGAGAGATAAAAGTCATTTATGAACGACATGAACTTGCTGCGTAGGAAGCTGTTTATCAGTAAATATCTCCACTGAGATTAAGAAAAGCAGTAGCTTAATAAATTAAGTACTTCCTGGTATGGTTTCTCTTCTGGTAACTCCCCAAAAGAATCTGGATTGTGGTGAGGGAACAGAGAAAAAAGCTCATTTAGGACCTGCTCTTACGAAGGGGGTAGGCAGCTGTGTATCAGGGAGTAAACCTTCTGAGAATAAAAAACAGCTGGAGCTTGTTAAGGTAATTACACAGGGGAAAGGATAATGTACTGGGAACTCCTCAGAAGAAATTGATTTGTGGTGAGGGGAGAGAGATAAAAGCTCATTTAGGAACGACATGAACATGCTGCGTACGTAGCTGTTTATCAGTAAATACCTCCACTGAGATTAAGAAAAGCAGTAGCTTAATAAATTAAGTACTTCTTGGTATGGTTACTGTACTGGTAACTCCCCAAAAGAATCTGGATTGTGGTGAGGGAACAGAGAAAAAAGCTCATTTGGAACCAGCACTTAAGAAGGGGGTAGGCAGCTGTATATCAGGGAGTAAACCTTCTGAGAATAAAAACAGCTGGAGCTTGTTTAGGTAATTACACAGGGGAAAGGATAATGTACTGGGAACACCTCAGAAGAATCTGATTTGTGGTGAAGGGAGAGAGATAAAAGCTCATTTAGGAACGACATGAACATGCTGCTTAGGTAGCTGTTTATCAGTAAATATCTACACTGAGATTAAGAAAAGCAGTAGCTTAATAAATTAAGTACTTCCTGGTATGGTTACTGTACTGGTAACTCCCCAAAAGAATCTGGATTGTGGTGAGGGAACAGAGAAAAAAGCTCATTTAGGACCTGCACTTACGAAGGGGGTAGGCAGCTGTATATCAGGGAGTAAACCTTCTGAGAATAAAAACAGCTGGAGATTGTTAAGGTAATTACACAGGGGAAAGGATAATGTACTGGGAACTCCTCAGAAGAATCTGATTTGTGGTGAGGGGAGAGAGATAAAAGCTCATTTAGGAACGACATGAACATGCTGCGTAGGTAGCTGTTTATCAGTAAATATGTCCACTGAGATTAAGAAATGCAGGGCTGGGGATATAGCCTAGTGGCAAGAGTGCCTGCCTCGGATACCCGAGGCCCTAGGTTCGATTCCCCAGCACCACATATACAGAAAACGGCCAGAAGCGGCGCTGTGGCTCAAGTGGCGAAGTGCTAGCCTTGAGCGGGAAGAAGCCAGGGACAGTGCTCAGGCCCTGAGTCCAAGGCCCAGGACTGGCCAAAAAACAAACAAACAAACAAACAAAAAAAAAAAAGAAATGCAGTAGCTTAATAAATTAAGTAATTCCTGGTATGGTTACTGTACTGGTAACTCCCCAAAAGAATCTGGATTGTGGTGAGGGAACAGAGAAAAAAGCTCATTTAGGACCTGCACTTACGAAGGGGGTAGGAAGCTGTATATCAGGGAGTAAACCTTCTGAGAATAAAAACAGCTGGAGCTTGTTAAGGTAATTACACGGGGGAAAGGATAATGTACTGGGAACTCCTCAGAAGAATCTGATTTGTAGTGTGGGCAGAGAGATAAAAGCTCATTTAACAACGACATGAACATGCTGCGTAGGTAGCTGTTTATCAGTAAATATCTCCACTGAGATTAAGAAAAGCAGTAGCTTAATAAATTAAGTACTTCCTGGTATGGTTACTGTACTGGTAACTCCCCCAAAAAATCTGGATTGTGGTGAGGGAACAGAGAAAAAAGCTCATTTAGGACCTGCACTTACGAAGGGGGTAGGCAGCTGTATATCAAGGAGTATCGCTTCTGAGAATAAAAACAGCTGGAGTTTGTTAAAGTAATTACACAGGGGAAAGGATAATGTACTGGGAACTCCTCAGAAGAATCTGATTTGTGGTGAGGGGAGAGAGATAAAAGCTCATTTAGGAACGACATGAACATGCTGCGTAGGAAGCTGTTTATCAGTAAATATCTCCACTGAGATTAAGAAAAGCAGTAGCTTAATAAATTAAGTACTTCCTGGTATGTTTACTGTACTGGTAACTCCCCAAAAGAATCTGGATTGTGGTGAGGGAACAGAGAAAAAGCTCATTAAGACCTGCACTTACGAAGGGGGTAGGCAGCTGTATATCAGGGAGTAAACCTTCTGAGAATAAAAACACCTGGAGCTTGTTAAGGTAATTACACAGGGAAAAGGATAGTGTACTGGGAACTCCTCAGAAGAATCTGATTTGTAGTGAGGGCAGAGAGATAAAAGCTCATTTAACAACGACATGAACATGCTGCGTAGGTAGCTGTTTATCAGTAAATATCTCCACTGAGATTAAGAAAAGCAGTAGCTTAATAAATTAAGTACTTCCTGGTATGGTTACTTTACTGGTAACTCCCCCAAAAAATCTGGATTGTGGTGAGGGAACAGAGAAAAAAGCTCATTTAGGACCTGCACTTTCGAAGGGGGTAGGCAGCTGTATATCAGGGAGTAAACTTTCTGAGAATCAAAACAGCTGGAGCTTGTTAAGGTAATTACACAGGGGAAAGGATAATGTACTGGGAACTCCTCCGAGGAATCTGATTTGTGATGAGGGGAGTGAGATAAAAGCTCATTTAGGAACGACATGAACAGGCTGCGTAGGTAGCTGTTTATCAATAAATATCTCCACTGAGATTAAGAGAAGAAGTAGCTTAATAAATTAAGTACTTCCTGGTATGGTTACTGTACTGGTAACTCCCCAAAAGAATCTGGATTGTGGTGAGGGAACAGAGAAAAAAGCTCTTTTAGGACCTGCACTTACGAAGGGGGTAGGCAGCAGTATATCAAGGAGTATCGCTTCTGAGAATAAAAACAGCTGGAGCTTGTTAAAGTAATTACACAGGGGAAAGGATAATGTACTGGGAACTCCATAGAAGAATCTGATTTGTGGTGAGGGGAGAGAGATAAAAGCTCATTTAGGAACGACATGAACATGCTGCGTAGGTAGCTGTTTATCAGTAAATATCTCCACTGAGATTAAGAGAAGAAGTAGCTTAATAAATTAAGTACTTCCTGGTATGGTTACTGTGCTGGTAACTCCCAAAAGAATCTGAATTGTGGTGAGGGAACAGAGAAAAAATCTCATTTATGACCTGCACTTACGAAGGGGGTAGGCAGCTCTATATCAGGGTGTAACCCTTCTGAAATTAAAAACAGCTGGAGCTTGTTAAGGAAATTACACAGGGGAAAGGATAATGTACTGGGATCTCCTCAGAAGAATCTGATTTGTGGTGAGGGGAGAGAGATAAAAGCTCATTTAGGAACGACATGAACATGCTGCGTAGGTAGCTGTTTATCAGTAAATATCTCCACTGAGATTAAGAAAAGCAGTAGCTTAATAAATTAAGTACTCCTTGTATTGTTACTGTACTGGTAACTCCCCAAAAGAATCTGGATTGTGGTGAGGGAACAGAGAAAAAAGCTCATTTAGGACCTGCACTTAAGAAGGGGGTAGGCAGCTGTATATCCGGGAGTAAACCTTCTGAGAATAAAAACAGGTGGAGCTTGTTAAGGTAATTACACAGGGGAAAGGATAATGTACTGGGAACTCCTCAGAAGAATCTGATTTGTGGTGAGGGGAGAGAGATAAAAGCTCAGTTAGGAACGACATGAACATGCTGCGTAGGTAGCTGTTTATCAGTAAATATCTCCAATGAGATTAAGAAAAGCAGTAGCTTAATAAATTAAATACTTCCTGGTATGGTTACTGTTCTGGTAACTCCCCAAAATAATCTGTATTGTGGTGAGGGAACAGAGAAAAAAGCACATTTAGGACCTGCACTTACGAAGGGGGTAGGCAGCTGTATATCAGGGATTAAACCTTCTGAGAATAAAAACAGCTGGAGCTTGTTAATGTAATTACACACGGGATAGGATAATGTACTGGGAACTCCTCAGAAGAATCTGATTTGTGGTGAGGGGAGAGAGATAAAAGCTCATTTAGGAACGACATGAACATGCTGCGTAGGTAGCTGTTTATCAGTAAATATCTCCACTGAGATTAAGAAATGCAGTAGCTTAATAAATTAAGTACTTCCTGGTATGGTTACTGTACTAGTAACTCCCCAATAGAATCTGGTTTGTGGTGAGGGAACAGAGAAAAAAGCTCATTTAGGACCTGCACTTACGAAGTGGGTAGGCAGCTGTATATCAGGGAGTAAACCTTCTGAGAATAAAAACAGGTGGAGCTTGTTAAGGTAATTACACAGGGGAAAGGATAATGTACTGGGAACTCCTCAGAAGAATCTGATTTGTGGTGAGGGGAGAGAGATAAAAGCTCATTTAGGAACGACATGAACATGCAGCATAGGTAGCTGTTTATCAGTAAATATCACCAATGAGATTAAGAAAAGCAGTAGCTTAATAAATTAAGTACTTCCTAGTACGGTTACTGCACTGGTAACTCCCCAAAAGAATCTGGATTGTGGTGAGGGAACAGAGAAAAAAGCTCATTAGGACCTGCACTTACGAAGGGGGTAGGCAGCTGTATATCAGGGAGTAAACCTTCTGAGAATGAAAACAGCTGGAGCTTGTTAAGGTAATTACACAGGGGAAAGGATAATGTACTGGGAACTCCTCCGAGGAATCTGATTTGTGATGAGGTGAGTGAGATAAAAGCTCATTTAGGAACGACATGAACATGCTGCGTAGGTAGCTCTTTATCAGTAAATATCTCCACTGAGATTAAGAAAAGCAGTAGCTTAATAAATTAAGTACTTCCTGGTATGGTTACTGTACTGGTACCTCCCCAAAAGAATCTGGATTGTGGTGAGGGAACAGAGAAAAAAAGCTCATTTAGAGACTGCACTTACGAAGGGGGTAGGCAGCTGTATATCAGGGAGTATCGCTTCTGAGAATAAAAACAGCTGGAGCTTGTTAAAGTAATTACACAGGGGAAAGGATAATGTACTGGGAACTCCTCAGAAGAATCTGATTTGTGGTGAGGGGAGAGAGATAAAAGTCATTTATGAACGACATGAACTTGCTGCGTAGGAAGCTGTTTATCAGTAAATATCTCCACTGAGATAAGAAAAGCAGTAGCTTAATAAATTAAGTACTTCCTGGTATGGTTTCTCTTCTGGTAACTCCCCAAAAGAATCTGGATTGTGGTGAGGGAACAGAGAAAAAAGCTCATTTAGGACCTGCTCTTACGAAGGGGGTAGGCAGCTGTGTATCAGGGAGTAAACCTTCTGAGAATAAAAACAGCTGGAGCTTGTTAAGGTAATTACACAGGGGAAAGGATAATGTACTGGGAACTCCTCAGAAGAAATTGATTTGTGGTGAGGGGAGAGAGATAAAAGCTCATTTAGGAACGACATGAACATGCTGCGTACGTAGCTGTTTATCAGTAAATATCTCCACTGAGATTAAGAAAAGCAGTAGCTTAATAAATTAAGTACTTCCTGGTATGGTTACTGTACTGGTAACTCCCCAAAAGAATCTGGATTGTGGTGAGGGAACAGAGAAAATAGCTCATTGGAACCAGCACTTAAGAAGGGGGTAGGCAGCTGTATATCAGGGAGTAAACCTTCTGAGAATAAAAACAGCTGGAGCTTGTTTAGGTAATTACACAGGGGAAAGGATAATGTACTGGGAACACCTCAGAAGAATCTGATTTGTGGTGAGGGGAGAGAGATAAAAGCTCATTTAGGAACGACATGAACATGCTGCGTAGGTAGCTGTTTATCAGTAAATATGTCCACTGAGATTAAGAAATGCAGGGCTGGGGATATAGCCTAGTGGCAAGAGTGCCTGCCTCGGATACCCGAGGCCCTAGGTTCGATTCCCCAGCACCACATATACAGAAAACGGCCAGAAGCGGCGCTGTGGCTCAAGTGGCGAAGTGCTAGCCTTGAGCGGGAAGAAGCCAGGGACAGTGCTCAGGCCCTGAGTCCAAGGCCCAGGACTGGCCAAAAAACAAACAAACAAAAAAAAAAAGAAATGCAGTAGCTTAATAAATTAAGTAATTCCTGGTATGGTTACTGTACTGGTAACTCCCCAAAAGAATCTGGATTGTGGTGAGGGAACAGAGAAAAAAGCTCATTTAGGACCTGCACTTACGAAGGGGGTAGGAAGCTGTATATCAGGGAGTAAACCTTCTGAGAATAAAAACAGCTGGAGCTTGTTAAGGTAATTACACGGGGGAAAGGATAATGTACTGGGAACTCCTCAGAAGAATCTGATTTGTAGTGTGGGCAGAGAGATAAAAGCTCATTTAACAACGACATGAACATGCTGCGTAGGTAGCTGTTTATCAGTAAATATCTCCACTGAGATTAAGAAAGCAGTAGCTTAATAAATTAAGTACTTCCTGGTATGGTTACTGTACTGGTAACTCCCCCAAAAAATCTGGATTGTGGTGAGGGAACAGAGAAAAAAGCTCATTTAGGACCTGCACTTACGAAGGGGGTAGGCAGCTGTATATCAAGGAGTATCGCTTCTGAGAATAAAAACACCTGGAGTTTGTTAAAGTAATTACACAGGGGAAAGGATAATGTACTGGGAACTCCTCAGAAGAATCTGATTTGTGGTGAGGGGAGAGAGATAAAAGCTCATTTAGGAACGACATGAACATGCTGCGTAGGAAGCTGTTTATCAGTAAATATCTCCACTGAGATTAAGAAAAGCAGTAGCTTAATAAATTAAGTACTTCCTGGTATGGTTACTGTACTGGTAACTCCCCAAAAGAATCTGGATTGTGGTGAGGGAACAGAGAAAAAGCTCATTAAGACCTGCACTTACGAAGGGGGTAGGCAGCTGTATATCAGGGAGTAAACCTTCTGAGAATAAAAACACCTGGAGCTTGTTAAGGTAATTACACAGGGAAAAGGATAGTGTACTGGGAACTCCTCAGAAGAATCTGATTTGTAGTGAGGGCAGAGAGATAAAAGCTCATTTAACAACGACATGAACATGCTGCGTAGGTAGCTGTTTATCAGTAAATATCTCCACTGAGATAAGAAAAGCAGTAGCTTAATAAATTAAGTACTTCCTGGTATGGTTTCTGTACTGGTAACTCCCCAAAAAATCTGGATTGTGGTGAGGGAACAGAGAAAAAAGCTCATTTAGGACCTGCACTTTCGAAGGGGGTAGGCAGCTGTATATCAGGGAGTAAACTTTCTGAGAATCAAAACAGCTGGAGCTTGTTAAGGTAATTACACAGGGGAAAGGATAATGTACTGGGAACTCCTCCGAGGAATCTGATTTGTGATGAGGGGAGTGAGATAAAAGCTCATTTAGGAACGACATGAACAGGCTGCGTAGGTAGCTGTTTATCAATAAATATCTCCACTGAGATTAAGAGAAGAAGTAGCTTAATAAATTAAGTACTTCCTGGTATGGTTACTGTACTGGTAACTCCCCAAAAGAATCTGGATTGTGGTGAGGGAACAGAGAAAAAAGCTCTTTTAGGACCTGCACTTACGAAGGGGGTAGGCAGCAGTATATCAAGGAGTATCGCTTCTGAGATAAAAACAGCTGAAGCTTGTTAAAGTAATTACACAGGGGAAAGGATAATGTACTGGGAACTCCATAGAAGAATCTGATTTGTGGTGAGGGGAGAGAGATAAAAGCTCATTTAGGAACGACATGAACATGCTGCGTAGGTAGCTGTTTATCAGTAAATATCTCCACTGAGATTAAGAGAAGAAGTAGCTTAATAAATTAAGTACTTCCTGGTATGGTTACTGTGCTGGTAACTCCCCAAAAGAATCTGAATTGTGGTGAGGGAACAGAGAAAAAATCTCATTTATGACCTGCACTTACGAAGGGGGTAGGCAGCTCTGTATCAGGGTGTAAACCTTCTGAAAATAAAAACAGCTGGAGCTTGTTAAGGAAATTACTCAGGGGAAAGGATAATGTACTGGGATCTCCTCAGAAGAATCTGATTTGTAGTGAGGGGAGAGAGATAAAAGCTCATTTAGGAACGACATGAACATGCTGCGTAGGTAGCTGTTTATCAGTAAATATCTCCACTGAGATTAAGAAAAGCAGTAGCTTAATAAATTAAGTACTCCTTGTATTGTTACTGTACTGGTAACTCCCAAAAGAATCTGGATTGTGGTGAGGGAACAGAGAAAAAAGCTCATTTAGGACCTGCACTTAAGAAGGGGGTAGGCAGCTGTATATCCGGGAGTAAACCTTCTGAGAATAAAAACAGGTGGAGCTTGTTAAGGTAATTACACAAGGGAAAGGATAATGTACTGGGAACTCCTCAGAAGAATCTGATTTGTGGTGAGGGGAGAGAGATAAAAGCTCAGTTAGGAACGACATGAACATGCTGCGTAGGTAGCTGTTTATCAGTAAATATCTCCACTGAGATTAAGAAAAGCAGTAGCTTAATAAATTAAGTACTTCCTGGTATGGTTACTGTACTGGTAACTCCCCAAAAGAATCTGGATTGTGGTGAGGGAACAGAGAAAAAGCTGATTTAGGACCTGCACTTACGAAGGGGGTAGGCAGCTGTATATCAGGGAGTAAACCTTCTGAGATTAAAAACAACTGGAGCTTGTTAAGGTAATTACACAGGGGAAAGGAAAATGTACTGGGAACTCCTCAGAAGAATCTTATTTTTGGTGAGGGGAGAGAGATAAAAGCTCATTTAGGAACGTCATGAACATGCTGCGTAGGTAGCTGTTTATCACTAAATATCTCCACTGAGATTAAGAAAAGCAGTAGCTTAATAAATTAATTGCTTCCTGGTATGGTTACTGTACTGGTACCTCCCCAAAAGAATCTGTATTGTGGTGAGGGAAGAGAGAAAAAAGCTCATGTAGGACCTGCACTTACGAAGGGGTTAGGCAGCTGTATATCAGGGAGTAAACCTTCTGAGATTAAAAACAACTGGAGCTTGTTAAGGTAATTACACAGGGGAAAGGATAATGTACTGGGAACTCCTCAGAAGAGTCTGATTTGTGGTGAGGGAAGAGAGATAAAAGCTCATTTAGGAACGACATGAACATGCTGCGTACGTAGATGTTTATCAGTAAATATCTCCACTGAGATTAAGAAAAGCAGTAGCTTAATAAATTAAGTACTTCCTGGTATGGTTACTGTACTGGTAACTCCCCAAAAGAATCTGGATTGTGGTGAGGGAACAGAGAAAAATGCTCATTTAGGACCTGCACTTACAAAGGGGGTAGGCAGCTGTATATCAGGGAGTAAACCTTCTGAGAATAAAAACAGCTGGAGCTTGTTAAGGTAATTACACAGGGGAAAGGATAATGTACTGGGAACTAATCAGAAGAATCTGATTTGTGGTGAGGGAGAGAGATAAAAGCTCATTTATGAACGACATGAACATGCTTCGTAGGTAGCTGTTTATCAGTAAATATCTCCACTGAGATTAAGAAAAGCAGTAGCTTAATAAATTAAGTACTTCCTGGTATGGTTACTGTACTGGTAACTCCCCAAAAGAATCTGGATTGTGGTGAGGGAACAGAGAAAAAAGCTCATTTAGGACCTGCACTTACGAATGGGCTAGGCAGCTGTATATCAGCGAGTATACCTTCTGAGAATAAAAACAGCTGGAGCTTGTTAAGGTAATTACACAGGGGAAAGGATAATGTACTGGTAACTCCCCAAAAGAATCTGGATTGTGGTGAGGGAACAGAGAAAAAAGCTCATTTAGGACCTGCACTTACAAAGGAGGTAGGCAGCTGTATATCACGGAGTAAGCCTTCTGAGAATAAAAACAGCTGGAGCTTGTTAAGGTAATTACACAGGGGAAAGGATAATGTACTGGGAACTAATCAGAAGAATCTGATTTGTGGTGAGGGGAGAGAGATAAAGCTCATTTATGAACGACATGAACATGCTTCGTAGGTAGCTGTTTATCAGTAAATATCTCCACTGAGATTAAGAAAAGCAGTAGCTTAATAAATTAAGTACTTCCTGGTATGGTTACTGTACTGGTAACTCCCCAAAAGAATCTGGATTGTGGTGAGGGAACAGAGAAAAAAGCTCATTTAGGACCTGCACTTACGAATGGGCTAGGCAGCTGTATATCAGCGAGTATACCTTCTGAGAATAAAAACAGCTGGAGCTTGTTAAGGTAATTACACAGGGGAAAGGATAATGTACTGGGAACTCCTCAGAAGAATCTGATGTGTGGTGAGGGGAGAGAGATAAATGCTCATTTAGGAACGACATGAACATGCTGCGTAGGTAGCTGTTTATCAGTAAATATCTCCACTGAGATTAAGAAAAGCAGTAGCTTAATAAATTAAGTACTTCCTGGTATGGTTACTGTACTGGTAACTCCCCAAAAGAATCTGGACTGTGGTGAGGGAACAGAGAAAAAAGCTCATTTAAGACCTGCACTTAGGAAGGGGGTAGGCAGCTGTATATCAGGGAGTAAACCTTCTGAGAATAAAAACAGCTGGAGCTTGTTAAGGAAATTACACAGGGGAAAGGAAAATGTACTGGGAACTCCTCAGAAGAATCTGATTTGTGGTGAGGGGAGAGAGATAAAAGCTCATTAGGAACGACATGAACATGCTGCGTAGGTAGTTTTTTATCACTAAATATCTCCACTGAGATTAAGAAAAGCAGTAGCTTAATAAATTAAGGACTTCCTGGTATGGTTACTGTACTGGTAACTCCCCAAAAGAATCTGGATTGTGGTGAGGGAACATAGAAAAAAGCTCATTTAGGACCTGCACTTACGAAGGGGGTAGGCAGCTGTATATCAGGAAGTAAACCTTCTGAGAATAAAAACAGCTGGAGCTTGTTAAGGTAATTACACAGGGGAAAGGATAATGTACTGGGAACTCCTAAGAAGAGTCTGATTTGTGGTGAGGGGATAGAGATAAAAGCTCATTTAGGGGCTGGGGATATAGCCTAGTGGCAAGAGTGCCTGCCTCGGATACACGAGGCCCTAGGTTCGATTCCCCAGCACCACATATACAGAAAACGGCCAGAAGCGGCGCTGTGGCTCAAGTGGCAGAGTGCTTGCCTTGAGCGGGAAGAAGTCAGGGAAAGTGCTTAGGCCCTGAGTCCAAGGCCCAGGACTGGCCAAAAAACAAAACAAAACAAAACAAAACAAAACAAAAAAAAAGCTCATTTAGGAACGACATGAACATGCTGCGTTGGTAGCTGTATATCAGTAAATATCTCCACTGAGATTAAGAAAAGCAGTAGCTTAATAAATTAAGTACTGCCTGGCATGGTTACTGTACTGGTAACTCCCCAAAAGAATCTGGATTGTGGTGAGGGAACAGGGAAAAAAGCTCATTTAGGACCCGCACTTACGAAGTGGGTAGGCCGCTGTATATCAGGGAGTAAACATTCTGAGAATAAAAACAGCTGGATCTTGTTAAGGTAATTACACAGGGGAAAGGATAATGTACTGCAACTCCTCAAAAGAATCTGATTCGTGGTGAGGGGAGAGAGATAGAAGCTCATTTAGGAAAGACATGAACATGCTGCGTAGGTAGCAGTTTATCAGTAAATATCTCCACTGAGATTAAGAAAAGCAGTAGCTTAATGAATTAAGTACTTCCTGGTATGGTTACTGTACTGGTAACTCCCCAAAAGAATCTGGATTGTAGTGAGGGAACAGAGAAAATAGCTCATTTAGGACCTGCACTTACGAAGGGGGTAGGCAGCTGTACATCAGGGAGTAAACCTTCTGAGAATAAAAAACAGCTGGAGCTTGTTAAGGTAATTACACAGGGGAAAGGATAATGTACTGGGAACTCCTCAGAAGAATCTGATTTGTGGTGAGGGGAGAGAGATAAAAGCTCATTTAGGAACGACATGAACATGCTGCGTAGGTAGCTGTTTATCAGTAAATATCTCCACTGAGATTAAGAAAAGCAGTAGCTTAATAAATTAAGTACTTCCTGGTATGGTTACTGTACTGGTAACTCCCCAAAAGAATCTGGATTGTGGTGAGGGAACAGAGAAAAAAGCTCATTTAGGACCTGCACTTACGAAGGGGGTAGGCAGCTGTATATCAGGGAGTAAACCTTCTGAGAATAAAAACAGCTGGAGCTTGTTAAGGTAATTACACAGGGGAAAGGATAATGTACTGTGAAATCCTCAGAAGAATCTGTTTTGTGGTGAGGGGAGAGAGATAAAAGCTCATTTAGGAAAGACATGAACATGCTGCGTAGGTAGCTGTTTATCAGTAAATATCTCCACCGAGATTAAGAAAAGGAGTAGCTTAATAAATTAAGTACTTCCTGGTATGGTTACTGTACTGGTAACTCCCCAAAAGAATCTGGATTGTGGTGAGGGAACAGAGAAAAAAGCTCATTTATGACCT